>NW_011495082.1:2454916-2489822 GCF_000754665.1 Bison bison bison
TTCTCCCAGCAATCTTCATTCCAGCTTGTGCTTCTTCCAGCCCAGCGTTTCTCATGATGTACTCTGCATAGAAGTTAAATAAGCAGAGTGACAGTATACAGCCTTGATGCACTCCTTCTCCTACTTGGAACCAGTCTGTTGTTCCATGTCCAGTTAGGGATGGAATACATTTTTGCTATCATGTGCTTGACATTTTTAAAGTTCTAATTTAATGTCAACACTTTTCATACTGTAATTAGGCCATAATTTATAGTTGCCAATACAAAAATAAGAACAGAATAAGGACAGGTCGGCAGATTTACTTAGTAGGAAGTATTTTAAATATACTTACCTTTGAGCTGGAGATAAGAGCTTTCAAATAGCGAACAGGCTTAATTTTTTGTTTTAAAAATGGCAAATTTCTCTCATCTAGGATAACAGCTTTAATAACATAGATGTGTTAAAGTACTACCATGTTTTAACTTAATTTACACCTTCAAGACCCAATTCTCGGATTAAGAAAATGTATTCTACACCTTAACCTCATATTGTTATTCAACAATATGTTTAGATGCTCTTTTGAGAAGGAAAGAAATACAAAGAAATCATATTCTGATATGAAATGTTGCTAGTTTTTTTGCCAATACACAAATCTATTGCACAGTATCCTAAGGAATAAACAGAGAGGTTTTCACAGATGTTTCTCAAAAGTTCTTCACAAAATGTATGATTACCTTTTCACAAAATGTATGATTACCTTTTAAAAACAGATCACATTTCCACTGTAAACAAGGTGCATGTAAACGGAAAGTTTTCCTAATCTGTGAAAGATTATATTCTTGGGGAACACTAACAATAACCTAATGTTTTTTCCTATTCAAATGATGAAAGTTATCACATCTAGTTTTCCATAAGAAAAGGCAAACAAAATACTCAAAAATCACATCATACTTTGCGTTCTTGCTGCAGAGAAATCTAGAAACTCTAAGGTTCTGCTATAGAACAGATACTAAAAACTAAATTAAATAAAGTAATAATCCTTAAGAGCTACCAAATAAAATCCTCTTATAATAATCTGATCCTATCTTCAAATGTTTAAAAAAACCAACAAAATTCGATAAATTTTTAACTAAAACATTTTTTCATATTTTCTTAGAGACAAAACTTCAATTACTTTATTTTAGTTAAAGAGAAAAGAAACAAACCTAAAATTCTCTCAGATAAATAAAAGCCAAAAACTATTATGCAACTTTAAACCCATCCTATAAAATAGTTTACAGCCAGCCTCAACTTAATCAGACTGTGGAAAAATGATGACCAGATTTTTGAAAGCATAAAGATATTGGCTTTATTAAAAAAAAATAAAAGCAAACAACAAAAAACTATTAACTAATCTTCTGATTAAAATAAAGCAAAACAATGAAAGTTAGCCTTATATTTTTAGATTCATAAGAAAAATTACCATTTCCTAGCTGAAAGAAAAAAAGTCATACTTGACTATAAATTAATAAACAAAAAAACAGTCCTACTTGTCACTTAAGTTCCCTATATAATGCTAGGTTTCTGACCTGAAAGGTGAATAATTTGACAGTATTAATGTCATAGAAGATCTCCAAAAGTCTGTTAAAGAATCAGGTTTTGACATACTATGGATTTTCCAAATTTTCAAGACAAAACAAGTACCTTGGCTCAGATTCAACAGCCCTGAGTCTGTTCCTTTTTCACTGGGAAACATGATATCTTACACAGTTCACTGCAGGGTTTAGCATTTCATTTTTCCTATTAACCTAAAGCAGAACATTTCTGTAAAGAATAATTTAGAATCGTTTAAGGAATTTAGAAGCGGCGACTAAGTCATGCTACTTTGCTATAGTTGTCTATTTCCTATAGCAAACAAGTACAGCATTTAATTTGTAGACCTTTACAAATCTACATACAGAACTGGATATTTAACACGGAAAACCTAAGAATTTACTTCAATTTAAACCATTCACAACTTTTTGATTTGTATAAAATCTGCATGTGTGGCAACCAAGGCAAATTAAATTTTAAAACATAGTCTTAAAAATATATGTCATGGGGTTTTGTACCTTAAACCATCCACACTGTGAAATACAAGCACTGTGGAAATGTGACTAACGATCCAGGTCTTTAACCAAATATAATAGGATGACTGAGCAGCTTTTCCATTCTTTGCAGAACAGCTTTCTTCTCACTTAAATTCACGTAATTGACTCAGTATTACTCTGCAATACAGCTTATTCATAAGAAAAGGTTAAAAAAAAAAATCCATCAATTGTACAATATTTTAATTTTTAAAAGTTTTATTTCTACCAAAGGATCTCTGAATTCTGCAAGCACCATGTTTACCTTTATACTTTTATTCTTAAATGAAAATATATGCTTCGTATTATGAAATCAGTGGACACTTCTCCAGCAACTAAAACTTCATGGGTCATCACACAGGAAAGACAATCACTACACCTACCCCATCCTCACTGTAAGGCTTTCTTTACCCCTTACCTTCTACACAACATAAACCTGGCATAAATGGAAGCAGAACATGCAGACTTGGCCAAAGTGTGGTTAGAACTACAAACTGGCAAGAGAGTAGAGCTGAGAATTAATATGGGTTTTGGAGTAAGACTGGAAGTAGGTGTGATAGCTTAGATGCGTGTACATCTCAGCTGAAGAAGGAAGCAGAGCTGATGACAAGAGATGAACCAGTTTTAAGTTCCAGGGTTCAAGATTTGAGTGTCACATGTTTTAAAAAAATCATTCTATTGTTTTTCAAAACTTTCAAGATTCTGTAAATATTGTAATTGTTGTTCAACACAAGAATGTCAAATAAAAACTGATGAGAAGGAAAAGGAACACAAAAGTAAGACAGTTTTCTTCCTCACTTTGAAGTGAACCAATTATTTAAGTTATATGTGTCTAATTTGCGGACCATTTTAACAAAGGCTATTTCATCAGTAACAACTGCAGAGAATTTCTGAATCGACTGATGTATGTGTGACTCTGGAATTAAGTGGAGCCATTGTCCTATGTAATCAATGGAGACATGTGTTTGACTAATAAGTAGGCACATACAATAAGAAAATAAAGAGAAGCCAGACAGAGGTCACTGCAGCTAGACTGTTCATAGGGTGTGAAAGGCATACCAGATATGTTATAACTAAGATAAAAGGCTATTAACAGACTCTTCTTTGGAGTTAATCTGGATATCAGGCATTTAATTCTGGTTTCCTGCATGCCATTGAAGGTAGCAGGTCATTTTCTCACATGCTACACATTCGAAAGAAAATCATGTACCCAAGCATATACACAATTCTACTTTCCTTCTTCTTCCCTACCCGCTTTGAGGAGGGTCAAAGTTGGCAGAAAATAGCTTGGATTATAAAGCCCTTCACCACTTTCTGTCCTCCCTGGGATGGAGAGACGGCCAGCGACCAGATCCCTGCAGGGATGCTATTGTGTGGTGCCTTCCGCAAGTGCACTGCTTCACACTGAGGAGAGCCAGTTCAGTGCTGAAGACTGCTTAGGACCTTTGCTCTCACATTATCGGGCATTACTGAGTGAAATGAAAGGTAAAAAATGTATTCACATAAACAATACTTTGAATAGCTATTAAGAAGTACATTTTTCTAATTTCTCTGGTAAGTAGACATTAAAGGCTGTATCACATTAAATAAAACTGGGTATCAAGATACGCATTTTAACATAAATCTGTCATAGCTACAAAACAAAGAGAATGAAACAAAACCAAGAATATATCATAATAAACAATATTTCAGAGAATATAAAAACTCACAGTACGAAAAAAGTAATGACATATTCAGCTAGTGCTAATTATCAAGTTATAATAGTTTTAGTACGTTTAATATGACGATGTCTAAGGATGCTGTTCATTCTGACTAAATGATTTTTCACTTATTTAATACTATAGAGCTAAATATTTAACCTGTTCTTCAGTAAGTATACCACTGAATATCTGGGGGTCTTATTCAACTAACACACATGATCAGTATTTATACCCAGTACAATATAAATCTTGTGAAGATGTCAACTCTTAAGGCTTTGTTCTGGCTATTCTACTCTAAATTATACCTAAATCAACCCGAAAGAGTCAACAGAAGGATAGCACAGTGGTGCTGAATATCAAATCACATCATTTATTTCAAATGGTATCCCCTAACAAGTTTAAAAGACAGTTCAGTGGTCACTGGCTGAAATAAAAAATGGAAAACATCTATTAATTCTCTTACTCCCCAACTCTGACTAAATAAACCACACAAGGAAGAAAGCAGAACTCCCCAAAACAAAGACTAGGAAAAGAAATGACAGTAGAAAAAAATTACAACAAATTTTGGAAGGCATTAAGTAAATGGACAAGTAGTAATTAATTTAGGCTTCAATTTTCTCTATGTGAGATCTACAAGGCAAGGAACCCAGTGAGAAGAAAGCCAATTCATTTATAAACCATGGTACAAAAGTCAGGAACTAGAGACAGCAGGGACCTCTAAAGGTAGGCCTGCAAAACGTAGGAAAACAAGATGGTTGGTTGAATGACTGTATTAGTATAATTAGACTTTCTAGATCTTCTGTTTTGCCGACTTACAGAGATTAAGGTGATGGCTTTCCCCCAGTTCTGGCAGAACCCAGAAGAATTAAATTTTAAAGATATTAAACCAGAAAAGACTGGGCTTGGGGGTATTAGGTAAAACTTCAGGTGACAACGAAGAGCTGAGAACAGGGGCAGGGGGAGGACCCAGACATGTATTTAAATCAATGCCTGCACACTGAAAATGTTGAGTCTCTGAGCCTTCCCCAATCAGCTCTCATAACACTAGATGTCAGGCTTAGATCCCACATATGGGACATGGCCAGATCTTCACTCAATTAGCCACTAAAAAGCCTACCAATCAACAAGCTCCAGCCATCTGCAAGAAACTTCCAATTTTTAACCCCTCCTTCCGAATATAAACGGATACTCAAAGACCATAAGACATTCCAGAACAATCTTGAACATGACAGTGATTAAAACAAAAAGGGAGGAAGAGAGAGACTCAGAAAATAAATAATGCAAGGTGCAAATTTAAGCATAAAAGCTATTAATGTTCTTAAAAAGATATTACACAACCATGACACACAACTGCTATGAAAATGGAGCTTTCAAAGAAGTCTTAATTTTTTTTAAAAAGTTGATATAAAAATTTAACAAAAGGGTTAAAAGAGAAAAGTAAGAGAAAAATCAAGAAGACTGTATAAAATAAATGGAAAGGGAGAGATAAAAGTTAAAGAATCATTCAAAGAAATCCAACATCTCACTAACTAGAGTTTCTTTTTTACACTGTAGGGAGTCCTGGTCAGGGAACTAAGACCCTGCATGCCATGCGGAATGGCCAAAAAAAAAAAAAAAACCCACATAGAGAAAACAAACTAGTGGTTATGAAAGGGGAGAAGGGAGAGGGAGAAAATTAGAGGTATGGGATTAGGAGATACAAGCAAACTACTATGAATAAAATAGATATGCAACAAGGATATAGCTGTTAACCAAACGCGGTTCAAACCCACTCAGGGATGTGTTTCATCCTTTGGGTTTCTTTGGTGGCTCAGACAGTAAAGAATCTGCCTGCAATGCAAGAGACCTGAGTTCAATCCGTGGGTTGGGAAGATCCACTGGAGAGGGGAATGGCAATCCACTCCAGTATTCTTGCCTGGAGAATTCCATCAACACAGGAGCCTCATGGGCTATAGTCCATGGAGTCGCCAACAGTTGGACATGACTGAGTGACTAACACTAATCTAACTAACCTAAGGATATATCACATGGCACAGGGAATCATAGCCATTACCTTATAACAGCTTTTAATGGAGTATAATCTGTAAAAATACCAAATCACTATGCTATAAATATGAAACTAGTACTGCATATCAGCTATACTTCAGTTTAAAAAAAAGAGATGTATCTGAACTACTAAGGTTTAGAATTCTACAGAGAGTTTAGCTTCTATACAATAAAAATAGAAAACTGTTTGAGGAGGGTAATAAGAGGTCCAATCACACAAAATATTCTTAGACACTAACTTCAACAATCCCAGAGTCAAGAAATTACCATATTTTTCCTCTATTTTGTTCATTTGACTTCCTAATTTCTTCTTCTATATGAATCTGCCAAGCACAAGCAACAACTTTCCCAAGCACCACTATCAGAATGGTAACTTCTCTGTGTGTGTGTGTGTGTGTGCACATAGGTTCATGCATTTAAAATAATTATTGGGCAAAATTTCAAACTCCAAATAGAGTATATTTTATGATTTCTCAAAAAAAAATTATCTCCATATTTAGAAAGAAAAGAAGGGAAGGGAAGGAGGACAAAGGTGCATTAATATCTAAAATCTAAAAAACACCATTATCATGTATTATTTAAACATGAGTAAGGAATGGCATCCGGTCCCATCACTTCATGGGAAATAGATGGGGAAACAGTGGAAACAGTGTCAGGCTTTATTTTCCTGGGCTCCAAAATCACTGCAGATGGTGACTGCAGCCATGAAATTAAGATGCTTACTCCTTGGAAGGAAAATTATGACCAACCTAGATAGCATATTCAAAAGCAGAGACATTACTTTGCCAACAAAGGTTCGTCTAGTCAAGGCTATAGTTTTTCCCGTGGTCATGTATGGATGTGAGAGTTGGACTGTGAAGAAGGCTGAGCGCCGAAGAATTAATGCTTTTGAACTGTGGTATTGGAGAAGACTCTTGAGAGTCCCTTGGACTGCAAGGAGATCCAACCAGTCCATTCTGAAGGAGATCAGCCCTGGGATTTCTCTGGAAGGAATGATGCTAAAGCTAAAACTCCAGTACTCTGGCCGCCTCATGCGAAGGGTTGACTCATTGGAAAAGACTCTGATGCTGGGAGGGATTAGGGGCAGGAGGAGAAGGGGACGACAGAGGATGAGATGGCTGGATGGCATCATTGACTCAATGGATGTGAGCATGAGTGAACTCCGAGAGTTGGTGATGGACAGGGAGGCCTGGCGTGCTGTGATTCATGGGGTCGCGAAGAGTCGGATACGACTGAGCGACTGAACTGAACTGAAGGAAAGCTGCAAAGAACTACCTAAAAGAGGTGAAAGGGGCTCCCTCTGTGACATGAGTCAGACAGGAAAGGAAAGGGAGGGAACTGCTTTCTTTCCTTGTATTTCACCTTTTAAACTATCTACCTCCATTAAAAAATTTTTTTTCCAAGTATATAAAGAGGATTTCAACAAAGAAACATTCTCTAATGATCTAAAATCCTTTCTAAATCAGAGACAAGATCTAATAGTGTTAGCTGTAAAAGGAAAACAAATTCATAAATTAATATTAATGATGTTTTGAAGGATACATTGCAAAAGACAAAACAAGCAGGCACCAGACTAAGCTGATATTCATTTCTTGCGTGGGCTTCACAAAACTGTAGTAGACTTCAGTTACTAGATAGACAACTGTAGCAGCCACTGTGAAATCCACCAGCCACTGGTATTCTGGAAAGTAATGCAATGCTGAAAAATAAAGGTTTAAGAAAGAAAGTTTTACTTAAACTGAAAAACAGCTTTAGGAAGATTTATCTATAATTAACTTCAAATGTGAGATTTTATTGTTTGATGATTTGCCATGTAAGGTGTACAAATATGAGAATCTAAAAATGTGAGAAACAGATTGAGAATACTGCCATCCAAAACTAAACTTTAATACATTGTAAATTAAATAATAAAACTGAAATGATTACCAAAAATTATTTAAATGGTTGTTAAAAATATGATTGCAAAATGAGTTGGTATTTTTTTAAATGATTAGCTTTCACAGAAATTATAAATTATTACTTGAAAAAAAAGAATCTGAGCAATAATACTTTAGCTTTAGAATATAACTTGATAGAGTACTATACAGATTTACTTATATTCATTTCTATGAAACAAGAGAGTTGGACTTCATGTCACATTCTACTAACCTTACTAATGGAGGATTAATAATTTTGTGAGTTACTGCAGGCTAAAATAATAAATTAAGTAAATACACTTTTTATTCTCTAGAAGAAAAGTTCAAGAAATGCCTGTCAACTCTCCATAAAACCATACTCCTTCAACAAACTATTCCAACCTTAAGGGTGGACATTAAAATTAACACTGTCTCAAAGTGTAATTCCATTCCCTTTTCTTGGATATTCTGGTTTATTTCTGCCAGAGAATAGTCTCAAAGATCAATATCATTTTGCAAAAGACCTTCTAGAAATGTGGAAATATATCATGTACCAGAACACCATTTCCTATGTTCTCACTGGCACATAATAAAATGATCTACATTACTCCAGGAAAATTTTAATTGTAATATGTAACACCTGAGGATATTTTAAAATCCGAATTTACAAAAAAAAAAAAAAAAAGACTTTTAAAAATAAAGTACCACTCAAAATAAGAGTTATTTAAAATATAAAAATAAACTAACCAAACTTACATCTTCATGAGGTGACAGCAAAACTTCCAGTTCCTTTCATAATTAGGTATATTCTTTATTCACGTCAATTTAACACACTTACTTTGCCTTCAAGCTATTTTAACTGCTTTAGGTTTTTTGTTGTAATAGACCTAATAACTTCTGAACATCAGTCTGAAAGATTTACCCTAAAATACTTGAAGAAATCCTACTCTGTAGAACCCTCTCCTCCCCTGTAGTCATTCAGTTGAACTTCTTAAATAACTTTCTGGAAAGACGGTGGAGAAATGGAACAGACAGTCAAAGACCTGTTTATCTAAAGATAAAGTTATTTCAGTTTTTACTAACAAAAGTTAAAGTAAATGTTCTAATTCTCCATGCCTGCCCACATTCACACAGGCTTCCCCCAGGGAACTCATTCATAGCAAACAGACAGGTGACATTCAAATGTTCTTATGTCCTTTAAGAGATTTGTCTAACAGATAGCTAACACAAACTGAAAGACTTTTAAGATAGTTATTGGGCTATCAATAATACATACATTCAATAAAAGAACAAATTATATATATTCTTGGTTATGTATATAACTCAAGTATTACATTCTTCTTTCTGTATTCAATAATGTAATTATATACAAGTATATACATATATTCTCTCAATAGAATATTGCACTAAAAACCGAGAATTCATCAATTCCAGTGATTTGTACTAGCCTCCTGAGAGCACCTAAAGGGCAGGTAGAAAACCCTCTACTTTTACCTAAACAGAGACACAGAGCATGCATTCACAAATGATTATATAAATATAAACATAAATAACATCTCTCTCTATTACTGATTAACTAGAATAATCTTGATGTTACATGATCAGTTATTTAACAAGTACGATTTGCAATTATTGCTCAAAATTGTAAAACAAAACACTGAATAAGCTGAAGGCACATTACCCCTAACTTCAATTTTTTAAGTTCATTAAGTAGCCTAATTCTCACTAAATGTCTCTACTACATTCAGAGTTATTTAACTCCTCTATCTAACAAGTTGAAAAAAAAGTCAGTAATAGTTACATACCTCATAGAACTGTGAGGGCAACATAATACAAATAAAGCACTTGTAACAATGTCTGATAAGTAGTCAATTTAAACTATTATTAAGGTTGATTAGCTGATAATTATCCATTACACATCAGTTATTAGTAAGAACAGCAAAATTCTGTTTTAGAAATCAGGAAACGTGTATAAGTATTCTTGTCCAAGTACCCACACCTATCAGATTAACAAAACAAATGGGATAACTAATCAAAAAGTTCAAGTGCTTTTACATGTTTTAAATATTGCATGAAAAACAGTTAAAAAGAAAAAAAGAGGGATGAGGTAACCAGTCTCAATAGTCTGAATAACACTAGACAACTAACGTATATTGTTCATCACTGACACTTTGTAGGAAACCCTTTCCATATATATATATACACACACGTACATACAATCCTGTAAATGAAGCATCAACTTTCAAATGTAATGAAGGCACCTTGTTTCACAAAGTAATTCTTTATGAGATGTGAAGTGACTCTATTAAGATTTTTCTGTGGTGGTGTGATTTAATCCAAGAAGGACCAAATTACATAAAGATATACAGCATTACCAAAATTATGTTTAAATGTCATTTTAATTTCTTACTTATCATATAAAACTGTAGTTCTTAAACCTAGTCAAAAAATCAGAACCATGTGGAATACTTAAAACAACACAAATTCCCAGAGTCCCAGAAACCATTGTAGATTTACTGAATCATCAAGGGTAGGTATAAGAGAATCTTTATCTTTAAAGAGCTGCTTAAGTGGTTCTGATATACAGCCAGGTCTGAAAACTAGTGTTCTAAACAATATCACCTTAGATGCTTTTCTCTTATAGGATTTGAATAATTTCATATAAATTTCTCTTTAAATTTAAAATCATTATAGTTATTATATACTTTTAAACACTAATATACAGGGGTAAAATTGACTGACTTATTCAGAGATATCCAATAAAATCTTGAATAAGTAAAGTTTTCTATTTCTAATCCAATTCATCATCCTAAAACCATTTTCCTTTCTACTAAGTGTAACATAAGGTTGAATTGCTTTAAATATAGGTAGTTTAATACAAACATACAGATGCCTTTCTATAAGCAACATTATAAGACATGAAAACTGATACAGATGGCAACTTAGAATTTGAGATAGTAAAAACGGTAACCTCAGCATTTACAAAAACTGTGTAACAAACTTGCATAAGACGGCCTCTTCTGAAAAATGGGGAAAAATAAGGCTTACTATAAGTTAGGTGGATAGAAAAATAAATTCAATTCAGATGAAGTCATTTTGAGCTTCTTAGCTCTGAGAAAGATTTCAGTCTGTATAATGGACTTAATGATCAGGAAAACAAAAGAATCTAACAACAAAAGATAAATTCAAGTACTTTCACTAGCATAATATAAAACTGAGATTTACAGAACACTTTACCCAGATTTCCCTTACCTAAAGTATCCACTTCTGTAACTGACTTTGTTTCTAGATGGAGATCAATATCCTTTGGAATGGTTAGTGGCTTACTTTCAATGTGACCATTATATTTCCTATAAAAATCAGACAAGTGACACAAAAAACAGGTTACCCTCACTGTTATTCAAGTGTTTGTATCAAACTAACTACAAATGAGGTTATATATTTCACAGCGAAAAAGAGGCAGAAGTTCTCATATTTTATCAAAAAGGAGGTAAGGCACTAAAAAGTAGATTTCAAAAGGGGAACTACAAAATATGGATGTAAATTATTAAGAGAACACACAGATTACCAGGAGAAGAGTTACCTATACTAGTGACAGAAACAAAACCTTGACTGCTAGCTTACCATCTCACCCCTTTTTCCTGCTCTCTTCTGGGATTTAAAGACAGCCCTAACATCTCTTTCCTGAGGCACACAAGTAAAAGGAAATGAAGACAAAATGCATTTCACTCTGAAATTATATACATACACACATACATACATATACACAGACCTGTAGCTATAAACAAATCAGAACTGAAAATATATATGAAGATTTATTTGCATGAGAAATTCAGAAACGTGCAAGGCCAGTTTAGAGCTGCTCTTACAAAGAATCACGGGTGGAGGAAAACAAGAGAATTCTTCAGGTGCATGTGTTTTATTTCCAAATTTAATTTTTAAACACAATCAAACATAAATCAAAAGCAATAAACTAAGTTTCAGTAACAATAATTATAACACCAAGAAATGACTTTGTATTTATCCTTTAATAAGTATAAACTGAGAAAACCTCAATAAAAATTTTAATTCATGTCAATAAATCAAATAATAACTACTGCTACTAAAACAGGATAGTGCTGTTAATGTATCTTTTTGTAAATGTAAAGCATTTTCAAAATATAAAAATTATTATAAAAATAACAAAATTATTGGATACAAGGCATATAATAAAAATTCAAATGTTTATAAAATAAATACTATACTACCTAAGCTCACAAATGTTGACCATGGTAGTTGTGAGAGGCAAATGCAGAGTAGTTAAAAGGAAATGTAGAAACTAAAAATTGACCTGGATTAAAATTCTGACTCTAATAGCTATGTGAACTCGAGCAATTCATTTAACACCTCTAAGCAACACCTTCCTTACTAGCAAAATATAAATTAATAATGAATATTTAGGGTTATTGCATGGATTAAACAAGACTGCATAAAAGTGCTTTGAAATTTTTAATATTTGACAGAAATATTTTATTAAAGAATATAACCACTGGAATACAAAGAAGGAGGATTTACACTTAATATTCCAATGACCTTCAAGGTGTATTTGTAATGATAAGTGAAAAAGGAAATCGTGGCCAAATCAGAAAAGACAAGACTTTTCAAACTTCCAATTTCAAATAATCATTAATGTTCAAAAAAACTTTTCAGTCTCTATAAATCTATTCACCCACATTAATATAATTTTTATGATATACACGAGGAATTGGTGATAATGTTGTCACCGACATTTTAAAATATATTAGAATCACAGATTCAGATCCTAAGACGTTCTCCCCAGTTAAGGAAACTAAGGCCCATTTAGAGAGGCTAACTGACATATACTTTCTATGAAGATTCAATATAAATAAGGACATAAAATTTTAAAGCTGGAAGAATCTTTCAAAATTACTGTTTGGTCCTTCTCCTTCACAGATGAGGCTGCTGGAGTCTATTCAGTGAGGTTTATTAATAGGCAATTTTCTTCATAAACTTTAAATATAATATTTAAGAGCCTGTACAGGATCTAAGAAGTTACAGTGTTCACCCCTTTTATTTAAAAAAAAAAAAGAGAGAGAAAAGAGGTAAAAAGCAACTGAATTTGCCCAATTTCTGGGTGGTAGCAAAATCTGGAAAAGAACCCAAACCAACTGGTATCTTTAAATGAGTTGCAAAGACATGGGTTATGGGTCTCTCAACCCCCCACTAACAATTTCAAGTAAAATTATCATGTTTGTGTTTATATATTAGATTACTACATTTTGGGTGCTCTTAGAGGGCAATTCAATATTATTTTAGATCATGGATTTTGATTTCAGATTTTCCAATTGTTTATAGCATAATCAGTATATGTTACTTTAACCAAAGTATCAAAATACATTACCATAAATTCTGTAAAATATTTAACACTTTACAAACTGAACAATATAACTTACCTATCTTTTCTGCTTTTCCCTTTTTGCTGTTTTCCTGCAAGAATTCTTAATTCTTCTTCCGTAGGATGTTGATACCATCTCAAACTAAGAAAAAAATTTAATTCTTTTTAAATAAAGAATTAAAACCTCCAGAATTATTCACTTACTCTACAAACATTTATTGAGTTTCCTAATTGGGAAGACACTGCAGGGAAATATCAGGTGAAAAACTCTAACCTGAACAGATCCGACTGCTTAAGCCTTAAAAGGTTTAGATTCAAATTCAACAAACACCCACCAAGCACTTACTAGATGCCAGACTCTACAATGCTGTTTGTAGGTATTTCTCTTACAACTGATACACTATGAATATATATTAAGATCCTACTGTCTTACTTTAACAATAAAGGGTGTGAACTTTGCAGGCAAGCTTGCAGGAACACATTCAAATTCTCTCTACCCATCCTTCATTTACACAGAAGGAAATGTTCAGTTCAGTTCAGTCGCTCAGTCGTGTCCAACTCTTTGCGACCCCATGAATCGCAGCACGCCAGGCCTCCCTGTCCATCACCAACTCCCGGAGTCATGGAGACTCACGTCCATGGAGTCAGTGATGCCATCCAGCCATCTCATCCTCTGTGGTCCCCTTTTCCTCCTGCCCCCAATCCCTCCCAGCATCAGAGTCTTTTCCAATGAGTCAACTCTTAGCATGAGGTGGCCAAAGTACTGGAGTTTCAGCTTTAGCATCATTCCTTCCAAAGAAATCCCAGGGCTGATCTCCTTCAGAATGGACTGGTTGGATCTCCTTGCAGTCCAAGGGACTCTCAAGAGTCTTCTCCAACACCACAGTTCAAAAGCATCAATTCTTCGGTGCTCAGCCTTCTTCACAGGCCAACTCTCACATCCATACATGACCACAGGAAAAACCAAAGCCTTGACTAGACGAACCTTTGTTGGCAAAGTAATGTCTCTGCTTTTGAATATGCTATCTAGGTTGGTCATAACTTTCCTTCCAAGGAGTAAGCGTCTTTTAATTTCTTTTAATTTAATAAGGAATTGTTATTTGTCTTAAAAAGAGTCCTCTGAATGCCCCCAAAACTACAAGTAGTCTTTGCTTTTCTTTCCTTCCTTAATTTAGCTGGAGAATTTTCAAACTTGATGTAAGAATTAGAGTGAATTGCTGTATTAACAAAACCCTTTACTCTTAACCACATCTAACCCTCTTTGGTTCAGTTCAGTTCAGTTCAGTTGCTCAGTCATGTCAGACTCTTTGCGACCCCATGAATCGCGGCACGCCAGGCCTTCCTGTCCATCACCATCTCCTGGAGTTCACTCAAACTCACATCCATTGAGTCGGTGATGCCATCCAGCCATCTCCCTCCTACCCCCAATCCCTCCCAGCATCAGAGTCTTTTCCAATGAGTCAACTCTTCGCATGATGTGGCCAAAGTACTGGAGTTTCAGCTTTAGCATCAGTCCTTCCAAAGAAATCCCAGGGCTGATCTCCTTTAGAATGGACTGGTTGGATCTCCTTGCAGTTCAAGGGACTCTCAAGAGTCTTCTCCAACACCACAGCTCAAAAGCATCAATTCTTCGGCGCTCAGCTTTCTTCACAGTCCAACTCTCGCATCCATACATGACTTTTTGGTTAGGGCTCCAAAAACATGTGATTGTATTTACCTCCACTACCCAGTCAAAATATCTAGACAAGTCATTTATTCCTTCCCAAGCACCCACCTTCTTATTCACAATTTCCTGTCTCACCTGAACTTCCTATCTGTCAGCCACCTAAGTTTGATATTTGGGTTTTACCTTCAACATGCCCTTTCCATATATTAGCATTAATTCTGTTCTTTAACTCTTAAAAGTTCCAAACTTGCCTACTTCCTGAAAGGACCTCAGTTCAGCATATCTTCCTTTCTAGCTGACTATGGCAAAACTCTTCTTTTCCCCTAGACTCTCCTAAACGCATTCTAATCCCACATTTATTTTTTTCCATAATGCAAATCCTATCAAGGCATATATGCCTGCATAAATCCTTTCCAAGACTCCTCACAGAGTAAACAAGTGAGTAAGACAGCTAAGCAAAGATACCAACCAATATCCTGTTGTGAAAAAGAAACAAGACACTTCATATTGAAAGATCTTCCAATTTTTCAACCACAAAAATCTAGATTTTTAAAGTGAAATACCTCAATTTTTAAAAAATGCTACTGCTGATTTTCTGTTTTAAAACTATTGCTGAACTGGTAATGTGAGTAATGACCAAATATTTAGTGATATAAAGAAACTGTTAAAAATTTTTTAGCTGTGATAATGGGATTACAGTAACTTTTTAAAAGTTCATATATTTTAGAGATATACACTGAAATATCTATGAATGAAATAATAATATTTGCTACAAAATAATGTTGGGGGAAGAGAGGAAGGGAGTACAGATGAAACAAACTGGCCACCAGCTATTGTAATGACTACACGGGAGCTCATTATATTTGTTATATATTCATGGTATCATTCTGTCTGTTCTTTGCATATGTTTAAACATTTGCATTAAAGCTAAAATACACATTACAACGCCATATATAGAGTTTGTGACCTCTTATTTTAATAGCCTTTCACAATCTACTATCTACTTCATCAGACTCAAGAATTCCCTTTTTGGGGATGGGAGGATCCAGAGGGAGGGGACATAAGTACACCTACGGCTGATTAATGTTGATGTAGGCAGAAACTAACATGATATTGTAGAGCAATTATCCTCCAATTACAAAAAGAACCACCCTTTTGAACATGACCTTCTACCTAGACTAAGTGACATTTATTCCACAAATTCTTTCATCCCTTGGCATTTTTGCATATATCCTTCCCTCTGCTTGAAATACCTGTGCTGCTATTGGCAAACTTCTAATTTACTTTGATGCTTTATAAGGCGATCTCTCTGTGGTATAATAAAGAATACATCTGGTTACTGCCCTACTTATAGCTTCAGGATGGAGGTGGGTCACCAGAAATACCACCCAATTAGAACTGGAACTTTCAGCCAGCTGACCTCCAGGAATGGGAAGGGTGTTGAACATTAAGTTTCAATCATGCGGCCAATGATTAAAATCGTGCCTATGTAATGAAACTCCATAAAATCTCTAGACACCGAAGCTCCGAGGAGCTTCCTAGCTGTTAAACATACTGAAGTACCTGGAGGGTGACATGTCCTGATTCCGCAGGGAGAGGACATGGAAATGCTGTGCTCCTTCCCAAACCTCGTCCAATGTGTAATCTTTATATTAATATAACTGTAACCACTGCACTTTCTTTGGTTCTAATTGTTATACAGAATTACTGAACCTGACGGGGTCACGGAAATGCTGGTTTTCAAAAGTATGGCTCAGGGATTCCAAGAACTTGCAGCTGGCATCCAAAGCCTGTGCATTCTTATGGAGGATTTTGCCTTTAACCAATGGAATCTGAGCTAACTCCAGGTAGCTAGTATCAAAATTGAACTGCAGTTGGTACCAGACTGATTGGGGTAAAACGGAATATTCCTCTAGCTGATAGATCTGTGGAGTAAAGATTTTGTGACTTACTTGTTCCTGTATACTTCAAAACTAGTACAGTTACTGGCATATAGTAAGTGCTCAAAAAGGATCAATGAATGAATGCAGTTCTCCTCTTAAGGGTTTTAAAATAAAATATATATATCCCAACCCAAAATGCCCTAAACTATACTTAACATGGATAAGGAGGCACTTCCTGAAATTTCACTCAAAGTCCAGAATTTTAACTTACAGTCGATTCTCATTATTCGTGATAGTTATGCTCTATAAAGTCGCCACGAACACTGAACCATTGCTCCTAGGGGAAATACACGGTTAGGTTCCCATGAGCCTCCAAGTCACAACATCTTCAATCAATCAATACAAACCCTTGTTTTTTTTTAAACATGCATTTTTTTTTCCCTTGTTTTATGTGTGTTTCTGTTTAAAGATACCTTAATATATACTATTGATTCACTAATATTAAATTCATGGTCAACAGTAATAAAAGTCAGGTGTGAACAAAACTTATCTAATAACTGTAATCTTAAGTATAGTATTTTCCTGGTATCTGTGAATACTAGTGAATTTTCTCCATAGGGCACATCATAACCTTCTTGAGCTTAGGAACACTAGATAGCAAGCACTGCAGCACTATACTTGGGGGCCATTTTGAATAGCAAAGTCACCAAAAAAGCAAAAATGTATAAAGATGGACTAGTTAGACCACAAAAAGGACACCTGATTACATTATGAGACGTACAACAAGAAGGCTTCAGCTGGGAACCTAGGCCTCAGCTGGGAACAAGCTACTCAAATTTTGTACCACTCTGTATATATTTCTATAAATGACTTCAAAAGCACCACAAGTACGACTTTTGGGATTACAAATAAATTTTAGCAATTAGGCAAATCACAAGTACAGAATCTACAAATAATGAGGACTGAGTATATAACATTTAGGAGAACACATAAGCAATAACTCATTTATAAAGCCTAAAATTAGTTGTTTATTTCTTTGAGGAAATAATTCTCAGTGAAAGAATCTTAGTACTACAGGAAAACTTAAGTTACATTTACAGTCCTACAATAATGAAATATTTTAAGACCCCTACATTTTCTAGGATCTATTTTCTTCTAAAATATTCTCAGATTTAATTGTGTGAATCCATTTTTCTAAATACCTGTAATTTTGGTATTTAAATCCATAGGCATTAATAAGATCACCTAACAGTAAAATAAAACATAGTAGAAGGCTAAACAGTTAATAAGGAAGCAGGAAAACTGAGTTTATGAAAACAAGTATGTACAAATTCAGCACTGAAGTAAAAACAGGGAAATAACCCAAACCTAAGGAATGGATATGGGAGGGGCTTTGCCATTTAAAAAGGAAGGGAGGCAGAGTTGTGACTCTTTTATTTGTTTATTTGTTGTTATTATTTTTAATGGGAAACATTTTAAAAATGTGTGTGTGCATTAATAGGAATAGTCCTACAGATATAAAGCAATTAATGGCACAGAGATGGGAAATGGCCAAATTTGTTTATCTGTTATTTGTTGTTATTATTTTTAATGGGAAACATTTAAAAAATGTGTGTGTGCATTAATAGGAATAGTCCTACAGATATAAAGCAATTAATGGCACAGAGATGGGAAATGGCCAAATTTGTTTATCTGTTATTTGTTGTTATTATTTTTAATGGGAAACATTTAAAAAATGTGTGTGTGCATTAATAGGAATAGTCCTACAGATATAAAGCAATTAATGGCACAGAGATGGGAAATGGCCAAAGAAGCCAAGTCTGAGTGAAGGTTAGAGGGGATGGGGTACAGCCCACAAATGAAGCTATTGGGTCTTGATAGCAAGAGACATCCTCCATAGGCCAAAATTAAAATATGTAAACAGTAAAAAACAAAAAACATAAGTGGCATGAAGATGAGAGGGAGAACAAAAATAAAAAACAAAGAGAGGCTGCACATGCACCTAGGGCTAGGGCTTTGACGGCATGAAGATGAGAGAGAGAGAGGTTCCTGCTTTAAGAGCTTAGAGTGAGGCTAAGGCAGGAATGTGTAAATGAAGAGAGGTCTGGGGCTGAAAAAGCTGGCTGAGAAGTACAACACACAAGACTTCCAGGCTGCATGGAGGAGCCATCGAAGGATGTGAAAACAAAGGAAAACCTATTAATAAAAGTATAGTTACACACTTTTCTTCAATAGCCACTGCTTCATAGAATTTGATTTCATATGATTCCTATCTAGCATACTTTAAGTTTTGACCTAAATTTTTGGTCTTTTCCTTTGCAAAATGACTTGGAACCTGCTTCCCATGATGCAATTTGTCGTCATTCATCAGTTGTGAAGTCGTGTCAGACTCTTTGTGACCCCATGAACTGCAGCATGCCAGGCTTCCCTGTTCCTCATCATCTCCCTGAGTTGGCTCAATATCATGTCCACTGAGTCAGTGACGCCATCCAACCATCTCGTCCTGTTGCCCCCTTCTCCTCTCGCCCTGAATCTTTTCTAGCATTAGGGTCTTTTCCTCTTCGCATCAGGTGGCCAAAGTAGTGGAGCTTCAGCTTCAACACCAGTCCTTCCAATGAATATTCAGGGTTGATTTCCTTTAGGATTGACTGGTTTGATCTCTCTGCAATCCAAGGGACTTGCAGGAGTCTTCTCCAACACCAAGGTTCAAAAGCATCAATTCTTTGGTGCTCAGCTTTCTTTATGGTACAATTCATATCCACACTGGATGTGATTACTGGAAAAACCATAGTTTTGGCTATATGGACCTTTGTTGGCAAAGTAATGTTTTTCCTTTTTAATATATTATCTAGTTTTGTCATAGTTTTTCTTCCAAGGAGCAAGTATCTTTTAATTTCATGGCTGCAGTCACTATTGTCCGCAGTGATTTTGAAACCCAAGAAAATAAAATGTCACTGCTTCCAATATTTCCCCTTTTATGTGGCATGAGTGATGAGACCAGATGCCATGATCTTAGTTTTTCGAATGTTGACTTTTAAGGCAGCTTTTTCACTCTCCTCTTTCACTTTCATCAAGAGGCTCTTTAGTTCCTCTTCACTTTCTGCCATTAGAGAGGTATCATCTGCATATCTGAGGTTGTTGATATTTCTCTCAGGAATCTTGATTCCAGCTTGTGAGTCATACACCCCAGCATTTCATGTATCACCGACTCAACAGACATGAGTTTGAGTAAACTCCAGGAGTTGGTGATGGACAGGGTGGCCTGGTGTGCTGCAGTCCATGGGATCACAAGGAGTCAACACGACTGAGCAACTGAACTGAACTGAATTCTGCATACAACTTAAATAAGCAGGGTGACAATATACAGCCTTGATGTACTCCTTTCCCAATTTTGAACCAGTCCGTTGTTCCATGTCCAGTTTTTCGTTACTTCTTGTCCTGCATACAGATTTCTCAGGAGTCAGGTAAGGTGGCCTGGCATCCCCATCTTATTAAGAATATTCCACAGTTTGTTGTCATCCACACAGTCAAAGGAGAAGCAGATGCTTTTTTGGAATTCCCTTGCTTTTTCTACGATACGGCATATATTGGCGCTTTGATCTCTGGTTCCTTTGCCTTTTCTAAATCCAGGTTGTGCATCTGGAAGTTCTCAGTTCATGTACTGCTGAAGCCTAGCTTGAAGGATTTTGAGCATAATCTTGCTAGTATGTGAAATGAGTGCAACTGTATGGTAATTTGAACATTCTTTGGCATTGCCTTTCTTTGGGATTGGAATGAAAACAGACCTTTTCCAGTTCTGTGGCCACTGCTGAGTTTTCCAAATTTGCTGGCATATTAAGTACAGTGTTTAACAACATCATCTTTCAGGATTTGGAATAGCTCAGCTGGAATTCCATCACCTCTGCTAGCTTTGTTCATAGTAACACTTCCTAAGGCCCACTTGACTTCGCACTCCAGGATGTCTGGCTCTAGGTGAGCAATCACACCATCGTGGTTATCTGGGTCACTAAGATCTTTTTTGTATAGTTCTTCTGTGTATTCTTGCCACCTCTCAATCTCTTCTGCTTCTGTTAGGTCCTTGCCGGTTTTTGTCCTTTACTGTGCCTATCTTTGCATGAAATGTCTTCCCTTGGTATCTCCAATTTTCTTAAAGAGATCTCTAGAGTCTTCCCCATTCTATTGTTTACCTCTATTTATCTGCATTATTCACTTAAGATGGCTTTCTGATCTCTTCTTGCTATTCTCTAAAACTTGCATTAAGATGAGTGTATCTTTCCTTTTCTCCTTTGCCTTTCGCTTCTCTTTTCTTAGCTACTTGTAAGCCCTCCAGAGACAACCACTTTGCCTTCTTGCATTTCTTTTTCTTTGGGATGGTTTTGGCCACCACCTCCTGTACAATGTTATGAACCTCCGTCCATAGTTCTGCAGGCACTCTGTCTACCAGATGTAATCCCTTGAATCTATTCCTCACCTCCACTGTATAATCATAGTGTTAGTCACTCAGTCGCGTTCAATTTCTTGCGATCCCATGGACTGGAGCCCACCAGGCCCCTCTGTCCATGGGATTCTCCAGGCAAGAATACTGGAATGGGTGGCCACTTCCTTCTCCAGGGGATCTTCCTGACCCAGGGATCAAACCCATGTCTCATGCATTGCAGTCAGATTCTTTACTGTCTGAGCCACCAGGGAAGCCCAGGTATAATGTAAGTGCTATGTAAATAATTGAAGAAGAATGGAAAATTCAAGTTTGTTTTCTGGAACTTCACAGAATTTTTTTTTTTTCAAATATTTTCCATCCTTTGGTTGAATTCATGGATATGCAGATACAAAGGGCTGACTGTACTTTCTTCTCTCCAAATATCAAATTCCTGTAAATATATAACACCATATATAGTTCCAAAGTAAATTCACAGGTTTTCTTGTTTGTTTTATTTTGCTTTAATCTGTCACGTAACATATTGCCATGAGTCTTTGGATGTGGCATCCAACTAAAAAAAGCTGCATATAGTCACTCTCTGTATGAGAGGTTAAATGTCGTAAGGCAACAACATTTCTGTGGACTATTTTTAAAACATGATAAATGGCATTATCAACATTATTCAAGATTTATTTTCACATATACATCACAGATCATCTCCATATCAACAATTTGTAAGGGGAACACTAGAAAATAAAAATATAATCATAAGGGATTTGATTTAGGTCATACCTGAATGACCTAGTGGTTTTCCCTACTTTCTTCAATCTGAGCCTGAATTTTGCAATAATTGGCCTGATGCACTAGGCCTTTCAAATATGGGCTTAGAAGACAGATATAAAAGTTTATTAGTCTTATACGTGATATTAAGAATAATGGTTACAAAAATACAATTAAAGACAAATGCTTCATGTTAATTAAAAGAAGCATGATGTAAAATTACACATAAAATAATCACATCCATGAGGGGGAAATATGAAAAGATTAGAAGGAAATACAACAAAATTTACACAGAGACTGTCTTTAGCTGAAAGGAATACAGTTTGTTATCTCTTATTTTTTCCTTATTAATTTATTGTCTTTTTCTACATCACAAGCACGTATTATGCTAATAATAATAATTTTTTTAAAAACTAAGTATTAATAGAATTTACAACAAAACTGAACCTTTTGCATTTAAGTTAAACTGTATCTTCTGACATTTACTTTGGCTACTTTCACTTTAATTCAGTAAACAGTGTCTCAGATAACAAAGCCAACTGTGTTAAACTCCACTAAATCACTGAAATAATTTTTCAGTAATTTTCTTACATAAACCTCTTTTATAAAATAATATCAGGCTACAAACAAATCAGGCAGTTTCAAAGACCACTAAAAAAAAAATACTACAAAATACAGAATGCATTGATCTAGATTCATTAAAAAAAAAAAATTAAACAGTAATGCTATTTAAAGTGAACTACTTAAAAAAATTTTAGAAGTAAAAATTTCAGAAATTTAAAATGAAAATCATAACATGAACAAATATGGAAAAGCTGGGTACTGAGAGAAAGCTAAAAACAGCTTTAATACATAAATAATCATACAAAACTCTTTCACAAGATAGGTCATAACACAGTTTTGGTCTCTATTCTAAATCTCAAAGTAATAATTTAGACATGAAAAAAAACTTGAGAGAAAACAAACACCACCTAAAACCTAGGAAATCTTTCAGTACAAGTAACTAAAATATTGTTTATTACATATATATTAATACATTCTCTTGTTACTTATTGGAAACTTTACTAGAATATCATGACATTCTGGAACGGATTAAGACAGCTAAGGCAGGAGAGCAAGGACTCAGGCATTCCGTAAGGGTAGTAGCTGAAGGTTTGAACCTTTCCCTTAGGTCATAGGTCCCACCTACTGTGCATTTGAATAGTAGGTTTCTCTCACCAAAGGGAATTTGCAAATTCTTGGATCAGGCAACATGCGAAAAAGAACAGGCAAAAAGAATTAAAAACAAATGAACAGGGTGTTGTCACATCCTCTTTACCCAATACAGGATGAGACAAAATCAGAATAAATCCAACCATAATATATTTTGAGTCAGGGACATATGAAGGGAAGTATCAGACCAAAGTGAGAGCCTAGGGGGATGAAGGGGGAGAGAAAAATGCGTAAGGTTTAAGCTGAACAATCACAGAAAGCAGGTTCAGCAAGGAAGCTATAAAGGACAAAAAGCCAAATCTTGCTCCTCATGCAAAACCCACTATTCAAATGTACAAAGAATGTAACCTACCACTTACCTCTCCATGAAAAGAGGGGCCAAGCAAACTTCAAAACAAAAAGGAACTTTAATTACAACAGAAAGTAGAGAATACTCTGGCTACGAAGCAGTGGTATGCTGGACACGATAAAGAACTAACATCTGTAGGTGATCTGAGCAATGGTTATAACAAATGATCAGAGTAAAGGTACAGAGAAACCAACTTCCCACAATCCTTCTTTCCTTTGGAGAGGAAGAGATGGGAAGGGCAACCTGAGCACTAGACGCCACATCTGAGTTCTTCAAGGTTAGTAATTTGCTCACAGGTAACAGCAAGATCTTGTTTCATAAATTCTTATTAAAGCAGGAATGCCTCAACAGTCTAATAAAAAGGCATGTAAAAAAAGGAGAATAACATTTTCTAGGAGAAAAACATTTTTCTACTATAAAAAAGTAGAAGGATGGAATACAAAATAATTATGACTTAGTAATGTGGAACACATTTAATCTCAAATGGTGAGGAGAGGTATAATTTTAACAGATGATATTTCTTAAACTCTACTTCACACTTAGCATGCTTTTGGTAATTAGAAAAATCCTGATGTGCCTTTAAATTTAGAATAAAAGATGACTATAGTCCTAGAGAAGCCAGAAGAGTAAGTAAAGAGAAACCATACACTTCCTATAATCTGAGGATATCTTCTAGAAGGCTAAGCACACTAGGAAAAAAGGTAGAAAAAAGAAAACCTGAAATAAATTACTCTGTAAACCACCAGCAGAAGTCACAGTGATTGTAGAAAAGTTTACCTCCACCAAATTCAAAATTCGGTTTAAGTACATTCCAGGACAAGGGTCTGGAGTTTGATGAATAACCATACATCAAATAATTACTAGACGATGAGTCAGATTTCCAGGGTAAGAGGCTGGATCTGTTTCACTTTTCAGTACGTGAACTTTTCAGTACGTGAACGTAAAGCTACAATTTCTCATCTAAAAATGGAGACAATATTACCTACAACATAAGGACTAGGCACTCACCAATCCTGCTTTTACTTCCCAAGCACAAGGAAAAGTATATTTCCCAGCCTGCCATGCACTTTTGGTCTGAACCAGTCACAGGGCTCCAGACTATACAATGTGGGCAGAAATGATGTATCTACTTCTAAGCCTGGACCCTAGAATCTCCTGAAAAAACCAGAGCCCATTCTCTCTTTACTTGCCAACTGGCACAGTTCAGTTCAGTTCAGTCACTCAGTCGTGTCCGACTCTTTGTGACCCCATGGACTGCAGCATGCCAGGCCTCCCTGTCCATCACCAACTCCTGGAGTTTACTCAAACTCATGTCCATTGAGTTGGTGACGCCATCCAGCCATCTCATGCTCTGTCGTCCCCTTCTCCTCTCGCCTTCAATCTTTCCCATCAGGGTCTTTTCAACTGGCACAGCATCTAACAAAAAGGACTCCAAAGTAGCAGAAGGAACAGAGGAGCCACAAACAGAAGCAGGAGCCTAGAATCCCTAAGTAACACTTGAATCATCATTTTGTGAAGGAGCTACACGGAGAGTTGCCCTACCCCTCTCAGGTACCCTAATTTGACCTTGATTCCTGTCCTGTCTGTGACTGACAAACTTTTATTAAGTTCAGACACTGAGATTTCGGAGGTCATAAAATACCCCAATACATGTCTTCTTCCAAGTTCAGAGTGTAGAGATGCAAATGGGGTAACAGAAATAAAAATTCTACCAATACAAAGTTTCTTTAACGTTGTAAAGGTAATATTAACGGAAATGAACCAGGCTAAAGATTATGTACGTAATAAAAAAACACCTAGATATCTACAATATTAATTACAAAATAAAAATGTTATTCAACCAAGAGTCAGAAAACTAGTCAATTTTTTAATATAAAAAATCAACAGGCTAATATATAAGCAAAAACTGCGAATTTCTTCAAGGTGCTGACTTCAGGAAATTAGCAGGCTTACTTGTTAAGTCAACATAATAGAAACAGGTGCCACTTCACACCTTCCATTCTAAAAGAGACAGAAGTTGATGAGAGATATGTCCATATCTAATCCAAGCTAATTAACGTGATAAAAAGAGAAGCCATAACTTTTAAGAAAAACATGAATACTTACAATCTGAATATATGATAAAATATTAAGTCAACAGATACCAAAACTAAAGTTTCTTCTGTCATACTTGTGATTAAACTATCGTGGTATCTACACCATCTATTCACTTAAATCTCTTCACTACAGCCACTCCCAAACCATCCTACACTATCTGTAATTTTGAAAGTTCTCTCATAAGCTTCTCCCTTTAAATTTCTTCAAGCATTTTACAAACGACAAAGAACGCCCTCAGATCTTCTTCCCTTTCTCTTTCTTCAACTCAGCAACAACACATGGTTTAAAATATAAACTGTCATTTCTCATCAATATTTTTACATGAGCAATTTAGAAGATATTTTAGATTTTCTTAATATTAAAAAGGTGTCATTTCATGTCACAAAAGGTTTGTAAAACAGTAATTATTTCAAAATGATAAAATCAACATTCTTATTCAACAGAATTAGGCAACAACAGTCAGAATATAGCTTCATGACTTAAAAATTTTAAAGAAAAATATCAATAGATGATCTTAAGAATAAAGAGCAAAACAAACAAAGAGGAAATGAAAGTACCAGAAAAGAATCACTAGAAAATCCTGATTGGTATTCCTTGGAACCTGATTTGGAATTAGGGACAGCATTAACACTAAAGTTAATCTATTTACAAAAGCAAATCAAGATCACAAAATTTATCAACTTCATGTTTATTTTTGAAGGTTGAGCTCCTCTTCAAATTAGCAATATGTATACTTACATGACAGATAAACTGTCAAAAGAGAAGCAATTTTAAATATAATATATTGTTTCAAAATTAACAAAGAGAATCAGTTTTCAATCTCTGGAAGTCTTAGTTTTATAGAAACAAATGGGCTGCAGATTACCTATTAGAAAATAGAAACTCCCTAAAAAGGGATAAGACTGCCAAGATCTTTAAAGCCAAAAAGGATAGGAAGGCTCCCTGGAGACTCACTGGAAACAAAACCAGAAATGTGCAATTCTCAATAGAAAATAAGCTACCTTAATATGTATTTTATCTAGTTTATTAATTCAGATTCTATTTATTTAGAATTAATGGTATTTGCCCAGCAGATATTCACCCTTTCATGATCTACAAAAAAGGGTTGTTGCTAAGCAAAACAAGTAAGCAAGACTACACAGGGTATAAACCTACATGGTTAAAAACCAGTCACTGACGATTTACTTTTTTCACTTATAAATATCTTTGATGAAGTTTTAACTTTGCTAAAACTTTAGTCATTATTTACTTTGCTAATAAAAATATATATTTTTAAACCACTGTTCTCTCACGCTTTCCATAAACATGTGTGTGTGCACATATCAGTGTTCAAAAAACCTTTTTGGACAATCTAAATAGTATTTTCCTATATTTAAACACTGATACGGAACAAGCATAAAGCACAAAGAATATACTTAAAACTGAAAAATAAATTAAGCTTTGTGGATAGAATGGCTTATTATTGGTCTTGCAGTATATGAAATCATTAGGAAGATAATAGCTGTCCATTGCTTTCTAACTTAAAGTGAAGGGAAAGTCGCTCAGTCGTGTCTGACTCTTTGCGACCCCATGGACTATGCAGTCCATGGAGTTCTCCAGGCCAGAATACTGGAGTGGGTAGCCTTTCCCTTCTCCAGGGTTCTAACTTAAAAGGTCTAAACAATAGAAAACTGATATACAAATCAATAATAAAATCTATTTATTAGAGACAAATAACTGTAGTAAAAAAACTATAGTCATGGTACCAAACCTGTAATCTGCCTTTCATAATTACACAAGATTGTGGCATGTATTTCTGTATGCAGGGTTTTACTGCTTTTGCCTCCTGATATCTGTATTTAACTTCTGGACTGTTTATTTTATTCTTTAACTTTCAGCAAGGTAACTTAGTTCTTCTCCATGAGGGGCCAGTAGTAGTAGTAAGCTTATAGTGCACTAAACAAAATTAAAAGCCTACAAAACAACTTCACCCCTTCTTTGCTAAATTAAAGTTTAAAATTATTTATTAACAGTAAAACAAAGAACTCCTAACTCTCATAATACTCTCAACTAAGTCACCAGTAATAGGGCAGGTGCTTTGAGTCATTTTTTCCAACAATGGTGAAAATTTAAGCACTTCAATTTATAGTCACTTCCTCTTATTGACCAACTTTTTTTAAAAAAGGTAACTAGAAAAGTCATGTGCTAATTCCAGTGGCCATGTTCAAAAAGGGATAGAGAAAGAAGAGACTAAATTCTTGACAATGATCATCCTATTATCTTTGTACTCAACAAACTACTACTATCTCAAGTAAGAGAAATAAGGAAGCTGGATTTTTCTTGTAATTTTCCTTTTTCATGTTTTTAGAAAACTGGAATTAGCACTTAACTTCTAGGAGGTTAATCAGCCTGGTAAACAGAGAAGAAAGTACTAGTCAGAATCAGCCTGTCCTTGCCTTACCTGCCATTACAGAGTAGCCACCGAGCAAGAGAATAGTGAGGTAGAATCTTCTGCATGGCACTGGCCATCACCATGGTAACAACCAGCTGTATACCTATCACACCCTGTGTAAAGAAACAAACAGATGAGTTTAACAATGAATGAATTTAGATTTAAGGACACCGCTGAAAAGCTTTCTATACATTTCGAAAATTATACTTTGTAAGAAAAATGGGTTTACTATCAAAACACCTATTATTCTGCCATATGGGATCTCACCTCATAATCCTCTACAAGTTATCCAAGGGTCACATCCATATTAACAAAAGTTAAATTAGGGAACATACACATTCAAAATCTATTTCCAAGAAATCTTCTCCATTACCTGAGTGTGCCAAAATGAAGCGGAAAATAGTGATTTTTTTCCCCCGTCCTTTTCCAGATTTACTCTATTCAACACACTTAGAACACCAGCTTGGCTAGCTCTAAAAGCAGTATGCCTGTTTTTTAATTCTAGGGTGGCAATGAACAACTCAAGAGCATTAACTATACTAAATGTGATGGTGGAAAGTCACTAGAAAAAAAAATTTAATTCATCTTATCATCACAAACTTTCAATGGGTGGGTTCTAACAAGGTCCAAACATGCCCAGTTTGTTCTCATCAATCCCTCTCTTGTTCTCTGCAATACCTAATTCAAACCTTCTCCCATCTCCCCACACCTCCAACCTCCCTCAAACTTCTTCCTTCTTAAAAAAAAAAAAATTCAATCCTAGCAAAGTGATTCAGTTTCACACACATACATATACATGTACTTTCCACACATATTCTTTTCCATTACAGGTTATTACAAGATATTGAATATAGTTCCCTCTGCTATACCATAGGACCTTGTTTTTACCTATTTTACATATAGCAATTTGCATCTGCTAATCCCAAGCTCCTAATTTATCCACTCCCTCCGAACTTCTCTCGATTCAGTAGAGGACAGGTTCCAGTTCACAGA
Source organism: Bison bison bison (assembly GCF_000754665.1). Classification (NCBI taxonomy): domain Eukaryota; kingdom Metazoa; phylum Chordata; class Mammalia; order Artiodactyla; family Bovidae; genus Bison; species Bison bison. The sequence continues at coordinate 2,483,865 of NW_011495082.1, forward strand.
GAACAAAACAATAGCATCAAATGAGAACTCTCATTTGACACCAACAAGCTCATAATCACTGGTATCTGCACCTGTCTTCTTATACACCCTCTAGAAATATAACAGCAGAGTATCTTCGGTGTAAAGCAAATCCCTCGGTGCTTCAGAGCCCATCCTCTCATGGATTTTCAGGAACCTCAACCACTGAACAGCTCCTGTTGCTGTTCAGTTGCTAAATCATGATCAACTCTTTGCCACCCCACGGACTGCAGCACACAAGGCTCCTCTCTCCTTCACTATCTCCCGGAGTTTGTTCAGACTCATGTCCATAGAGTCAGTGACGCTATCTAACCATCTCATTCTCTGCCGCCCCCTTCTCCTTTTGTCTTCAATCCTTCCTAGCATCAGGGTCCTTTCCAATGAGTTGGCTCTTCGCATCAGATCTCTTCTCTATTTAAATCCTTCCTATTAGTATTTTAATACCTTTCACCTTCCTAAAAAAATAACAATAATTTCCCCTTATTCTTTATTTTCTCTTCTATAAAATGAAGCTAATAATTCAACCGACCTACTAATCAAGCTGTGGTTAATAATTGTGCCTGTTTCAGAGAATGCAGCCAATACTTGTTATTGTCCTAATTATCATTCCTATTAAGGGATAAGTTTTTTTTTTTTTAATTTCAAGAAAAGAAGGCTTTTCAAAAAATAACCATTACTTCTATAAGAAATAAATTGAGAAAACAAAATAAATGGAATCATACCAAAAAAATAACATTAATCTCCTAAGTGATAAAAGAACACTAAAAATTTTGAAAAAATCAGATTTCAGTGATTTTAACAAACTGTTCAATCAACCGTCCATCACTGTAACAAATGGACTATCATGATGCGGATGCTGAAAGTGTGGGAGGTCGTGCACGTGCCAGGACAGGAGATATGGAACTCTCTACTCTGATCCATCTTGCTGCAAACCTAAAAGTGCTCTAAAAACATGAGGTTTTAAGAAAAATCAAATCAAATGTATTCATAGAGAAACAGTGTAAGTAATGTCAAAATAACTGGAAAAGACATTTGTAACTCATATCATAAAGGGATAATTTATTGTTGCTTAGACTCTTTCGCAACTCCCTGGACTGTAGTGCACCAGGATCCTCTGTCCATGGGATTTCCCAGGCCAGAATATCAGAGTGGGTTGCCATTTCCTCCCCAGGGGATTTTCCCGACCCGGAGATCAAACTAGTGTGTCCTGCAGTGGCAGGCGGATTCTTTACCACTGAGCTACTTGGGAAGCCCAAAGGTATTATTTACTTGTTAGGTATTATATAGAGTTCTTACAAGTCAATTACTAAAGGAACAAATGCCTTCTTTCGTATGTACACAGAGTTCTTTAAAAAAGGGAGCAAAATGGCTCTTAAACAGGACTGTTTTTAAAATGCCTTTGAAACCTGCCTCAATTATGGTTTCAATGTGGATATTTTAATGCCTTAAATTCTACCAATTGGGTTAAGGTTCAGACCATTTTTATATTCTCCTAACATCAAAGGTTACATTTTTGTCTTTTTTTCTTTCACATTTCCTATCACTTGCTTTTACTATCTTATTTTCTATATAGTTTGTGATAGAAGTTCTGCAATCTCCATACAGTGAATGCCATTACAAAGAACGCTTTCAGGCAGAACAAGGCCAAGAAATATATTAGCAAGTGTGTCAGAAGGTTAGTCTATTTGAGATTACAGACGTAAAAGCAAAAGATAATTTTTTTAGTCGGAATCAGGGAAAGTTTTGTGGACAAAGTGAACCTCCATCTAGCCTTGAAAGAAATCTGATAGTATCAGAGAATCTTCAAGGTCATCTAGTACAATCTCTCACAAACATATATAACAATTTATTAGAGTGTAAGCTCCTTAATGGAGAAGGCAATGGCAATCCACTCCAGTACTCTTGCCTGGAGAATCCCAGGGACGGCGGAGCCTGGTGGGCTGCCATCTGTGGGGTCGCACAGAGTCAGACACGACTGAAGCAACTTAGCAGCAGCAGCAGCAAGCTCCTTAATAGCAGAAACTGTATCTTAGTCATATCTAATAAACGTTACAGGTATTAAATGGCATTTCAGAAAGACTGATCTGCAAGATGTGTGTGTGTGTGTGTGTGTGTGTGTGTGTATATATACATATATATATATATGATGGACTGTGATGAACTGGGGAAAAAAGGCATCTTATCAAATTCTCTCCTCTTATTCCAAATCACTGAGCATAATAAAATACTGCTGATAAAACCAGGACTAAAGAATGTAAACCATGTGAAGGCCAAAACAAATAAAAATCAGCAAACCGGATTAACTAGCATAATAGCAACTAGGCTTCTGCAATGATCCACACCAAAAAAGGTAATGATTTAAATTACAATGGTATCTCTGGTTGTAAGAAGAAAAATGTATGCTAAAGATATTGTTGAAGAATTCATAGGATGATGGTATACTGAAGCAAATGAGGAACTAAAGAGATCAACCTCATGAAAGGCAAACATCATTCTCAATGTTGTAGCTAATGTTTGACTAAAAAACATTAAAAAATGTAACTTTACTCTATTCACTTATCTTACTATGCCATTTCCATCTTTTTAAAATAAAGTTGAAAGTACTTTCTCAAAACCTCATCTGTTTACTGTTAAATATATAAGTTTTCTTCCAACTTTCTAACAGAAGTCAATAAACCCTTCCAAGAATGAATCAGCTGTTGCTGCTGCTACTGCTGCTAAGTCGCTTCAGTCGTGTCCGACTCTGTGCAACCTCATAGACGGCAGCCCACCAGGCTCCCCCGTCCCTGGGATTCTCCAGGCAAGAACACTGGAGTGGGTTGCCATTTCCTTCTCCAGTGCATGAAAGTGAAAAGTGAAAGTGAAGTTGCTCAGTCGTATCCGACTCTTAGCGACCCCATGGACTGCAGCCTACCAGGCTCCTCCACCCATGGGATGTTCCAGGCAAGAGTACTGGAGTGGGGTGCCACTGGGTAACTGTATATGTGGATTAAAAGAAAATGTTGTTTTTTCCCAATAGAAGAATCCACCTAATTTTTTTGAGAAATAATTTTTAAATTATGTGGGGAATATGTCCCCAAAGTTAATCCTTTTCATATTTATTTGGAAAAGAGTCCTTGGAATACATTTTCAAAATGACAACCATTTTACAGAATTATATATTATCAACTTAATATGTTGTTAGTACTAAACTTAGATCAACTTTTGAGACATTGCTATACAACTGACAATCACAGTGTACATGTCAGGGATCAACATATTAAAATACATTCAACTCATTAATTGAGACACACTTATGTGCAATTGAAAAACAAATTCTAATAACCTGCCTTCACTGACCAGCTTAAGTGCCCATGTATATCTAAGTTTGTACAAAACAGAATTTTTGAAATGTTTAGTGTAAAAACCAAATTCCCTGAATATCTTTCATTATTTTTAGTTAAAAGCTAATGCTTAAGTAAATTTAACCATAAACAAACATAAACTTCACACAAAAAAACTATTAAACTGAGTAGATACGCACCGATACAATAAAGTCCATCATGGCTGAAGTTTTAAGCGCACGACCTTATGGGTCATTGGCCAAGTGGCCTTAATGGTTTTATTAGGGCCTCAAAACAATAACTTGACCAAAGAGATGGCTTCTGTCCAGATTGGTTGCCCTAGGCTCCAATTCTCTTGATAACTGGAACTGGGAAAAGTCATTTATGAAATAGCTCGTAAGCTCCCAAGAAGGGTGAAACATTGGGGCAACTTAGGTTTCAACCTTTCCACATCTATTAACCTGAGGCCATGAAGAGCAAGAAAAAGTTATTTGCCTTTAGTTTATAGAAGAATGATCATTTCAATTTTTGTTAGTAATCATTTCTGGGTAGGTTAAAAAAATTCTTACCAAGGAAAATTAGCCAATTCTCTGAGAAATAAAATATATCAAATACCAGTATTTTATCTTGCTTGACAATACTGACAATAAAACCCCCAACCTAAAGAAAAACATATTGTAATTTTAAAATTCAAACTTGGAACAATATTATGTCAACCTCAGTGGAGTTGATATTTTGTTTCATTTCACTAAACTAGCTCTCCTGTTGACAAACAGACTGAAAGCAAAGTATACACTGTTTTCAATCAGAAGGCATATCAGCAACATACTTGAACTCAAACCACCCCAAATGGTTTTAATTATCACTCACCCTCCAATAAATGAGACAGGGAAAAAAAAAAAAGAGGCTATTACCCAATGACCTTCCCATTTTTGGTTTTTTAACTTTTTACATATTTTAGTGATAGCTAGACATATTGAGACAGACTTCTTAGAGACACCCAAATAATTATTACTACAAAAGAAGGTGTGAACTTCATTATTTCAATCTAGATTTACATAAAACTTAGAATTCACACATTGAGCATTTAAGCAAACCATCTCCCAACAATTTACAAATGAGGTTATCAGGGTCCAAATAGCAAACCCCATAGAACTACCCAGTCACAAACTTATCTAGAACCCAGATTCCTAATCCAACCTAATGTTTTTTCCTCTGTTTCAGGGCATTCAATGAACATTTACTGGGCAACAAACTACATGCACTGAACCACTTGCACACAATAGGGAGAAACAGCACAGTCCCTGTCACCAGTGAGAAGTCAGGCCAACAGGAGAGTAAATAGCTGTTGGTCAGTTGCTCAGTCGTGTCTGACTCTGCAATTCCGTGGATTGCAGCACGCCAAGCTTCCCTATCCTTCACTATCTCCCGGAGTTTGCTCAAACTCTTAATACAAAGTGATGAGAGCACAGGCAGAGGATTCTACCAGAATGCAGCGTGCATACTAAGGGACAAGAGCTGTGAAAGGGTGTCATGGAAAGTAAAGGCTAAGTTAAGACTCCGTGGACTCAGCTTGGTGAACCACCAGTGCTATCTGCTTCACACAGGATGACAAGTAGGTCAAAATCAGATACTGAAGGGCAAAACCTACAGACTTAAGTTCAACCTGAAAACAATAAAGAAACCCATGGAAAGTCATACGACCACATCAGAACCTAAGAAAAGTCACTCTGGATTCCTTGTAAACACTAGATGAGGGCTAGGCCAGCGGCACTAAGACAGCTGCTCAGGTATGAAAGAAGGGCCTGCACTAAAGGCAGCAACCACTATTCATCATGTAACAAGTGAGTTAGGGTCTCAATCCAACAATGTTAAAAATCTATAAATTCAAATTACATCACTACAGAAATTATTTATATCTATAAACAGGAAAAGCAAACAAAACTTTAATTAACAAATACAGGCTGTCTGCCTAATCCAATATCTTGCCGGCTAGTATTAGAAACTTGCCAGAGGACTTTTCTGTCCCTCTGACAGAAAAGTATCTCAAATACTCAGAGCAATGACATTTAGAATAATTCTAAGGAACATAGCATGGCTGAATGAATGAATGACACTACTACAAAACAAACCGTCTTGACAGAACTTAAAACCCAAGATTATCATATTCAGTTCAGTTCAGTTCAGTTCAGTTGCTCAGTTGTGTCCGACTCTGCGACCCCATGAATCACAGCATGCCAGGCCTCCCTGTCCATCACCAACTCCTGGAGTTCACCTTAAGTCACGTCCATCGAGTTGGTGATGCCATCCAGCCATCTCATCCTCTGTTGTCCCCTTCTCCTCCTGCCCCCAATCCCTCCCAGCATCAGAGTCTTTTCCAATGAGTCAACCCTTTGCCTGAGGTGGCCAAAGTACTGGAGTTTCAGCTTTAGCATCAGTTCTTCCAAAGAACACCCAGGACTGATCTCCTTCAGAATGGACTGGTTGGATCTCCCTGCAGTCCAAGGGACTCTCAAGAGTCTTCTCCAACACCACAGTTTAAAAGCATCCATTCTTCAGTGCTCAGCTTTCTTCACAGTCCAACTCTCACATCCATACATGACCACAGGAAAAACCA
>NW_011495082.1:2489922-2492870 GCF_000754665.1 Bison bison bison
TGCTCAGCTTTCTTCACAGTCCAACTCTCACATCCATACATGACCACAGGAAAAACCATAGCCTTGACTAGATGGACCTTTGTTGGCAAAGTAATGTCTCTGCTTTTGAATATGCTATCTAGGTTGGTCATAACTTTCCTTCCAAGGAGTAAGCATCTTTTAATTTCATGGCTGCAATCACATCTGCAGCGATTTTTGGAGCCCCAAAAAATAAAGTGTGACACTGTTTCCACTGTTTCCCCATCTATTTCCCATGAATTGATGGGACCGGATGCCATGATCTTCGTTTTCTGAATGTTGAGCTTTAAGCCAACTTTTTCACTCTCCTCTTTCACTTTCATCAAGAGGCTAATTTAGTTCCTCTTCACTTTCTGCCATTAAGGGTAGTGTAACAACAAATATATTAAAGACAATTTTGGAACATAAAATTGCATAGTACTATGAACAAGGGTTCAGGGTTATATAAATTCAAAAAATTGTACAGAAAAGTTTCAGAGTAGATGATTAAAATGAAACCAAGGAAGGGAATTCCAGGTTAAATGACAAATGGGAACAGAGTAACCATGGGACCACTAAGAACTTAGTTCAACCAAAGCAGACATCAATATGTTACAAAGAACTGTGAGAAATCAGATGAAGACAGAATTTTAGATTGTTAAAAATCTTTAAAATCAAGAGGATGCATTGATCTGAGGTATTTGCAAATATCGCACTGTAAGGCTTTTAAACAATCAAGGGTAGGAGAATAAAATAATTCAAGTAACATAGAAGGAAAATTAGACATAACAATATATTGAGCAACCCTAAGACTAATAAGGTAGAAACAGTTGAAACTAGGAAGGAAAGAACAAAATTAAAAAGTATGTTAGTAGGAAACCAATCAACTTTGAGTATGACCAAACATGAAAAAGGAAAACAACTACAGAATAAAACAGGAATGTTTCAAAGGGTATTTACAAAAATATTTTAGTTTTGGTGACTGGTAGAACCCTGGACTCACTGACAGGAAAGGTGCAGACTGAAGGAAACTCAAGGAAGTGGATTGACAAGCTTCCCATAGGCCTCCCACTGAGGCTGTGCCCTCAGCCATTCAGAACACACACAAAACATGTCTCTCTGGCACAATCGATCTACATCTGACAGACTGGCAATAATCAGGTTTGTAAGAGTTCTAACAATTAATATACAGTGAAACATAAGTTACCAAGTGGATCAGATGTTCAAGTTCACTAACTGCGCCATTCCATTACTGTCTTAATGATACACTGGAAGTCAAATAACAGGCAGGCTGCTTGGGAAGGAGTGATTGAGAGCAAAAGGCAGCACTGAGGGACACTTCACTCAGGCAGGGATAAAGTCTGACGAACACACAACAGTCGTCTAGAGCATAAGATACTCTCACCCCTAAACAGTTCTGGGTAAGTTATGTTCAATTCTGATTCTTAAAGCATGTTTTTCTAGACTTTCAAATGACAAAACTACTTTCCAATCCTACTTCTTTAGACAAAACCCTATCTAAAAATTTGTCTTTATCTTTTGACATGTGAATATGATTGATTTGGTCACAATCTAGTCTAGCTTAAGTCTTGCAAACAATCCATATTTAAGTTCAAGGTGAGAGGACAACTTCTTCCATCACATGTTGATCTTATCAAACTCTTAAAATGTTAACCACCCTTCACTGCCACCTACAAATAATATGTGATAAGTGATATGGTAGAGGTCAGTGCCCAGTATTATATGGATGCATTCCAACAAAGGGGGTGAATAAATCTACATGGGAGGTAGGAAAGACTTGTTCACAGAGGTGACATCTAAACTAATGTAACAAGGTTATAGTAGTATCCACTGTCAGAAAGAAAAGAAATACAAGTTCAGATACATCTATCTGTACCAAAGCTAGCGGAGGTGATGGAATTCCAGCTGAGCTATTTCAAATCCTAAAACACGATGCTGTTAAAGTGTTGCACTCAATATGCCAGCAAATTTGAAAAAATTAGCAGTGGCCACAAGCCTGGAAAAGGTCAGTTTTCATTTCAATCTCAAAGAAGGGCAATGCCAAAGAATGTTCAAACGACCACACAATTGCACTCATTTCCCATGCAAGCAAAGTAATACTCAAAATCCTCTAAGCTAGACTTGAACAGTGTGGGAACTGAAAACTTCCAGATGTTCAAGCTGGATTTAGAAAAGACAGAGAAACCAGAGATCAAATTGCCAACATCTGCTGGATCATAGAAAAAGCAAAGAGAATCCCAGAAGAACATCTACTTCTGCTTCATTGACTACATTAAAGCCTATGATTGTGTGGATCACAACAAACTGTGGAAAATTCTTCCAGAGATGGAATACAAGACTATTTTACCTGCCTCCTGAGAAGCCTGTATGCAGGTCAAGAAACAACAGTTAAAACCAGATATGGAACAACGGACAGGTTCCAAATTGGGAAAGGAGTATGTCAAGGTTGTACATTGTCACTCTGCTTATTTAACTTATATGCAGAGTACATGATGCAAAATGCCAGGCTGGATGAAGCACAAGCTGGAATCAAGATTGCCAGGAGAAAGATCAATAACCTCAGATATGCAGGTGATACCCTTATGGCAGAAAGAGAAAAGGAATTAAAGAGCCTCTTGATGAAAGTGAAAGAGGAGAGCGAAAAAGTTGGCTTAAAACTCAACATTCAAAAAACAAAGATCATGACATCCGGTCCCATCACTCCATGGTAAACAGGTAGGGAAACAATGGAAACAGTGACAGACTTTATTTTTTAGGCTCCAAAATCACTGCAGATGGTGACTGCAGCCATGAAATTAAAAGATGCTTGCTCTTGGAAGAAAAGCAATGACAAACTTAGACAGTGTATTAAAAAGTAGAGACATTACTTGCTGACAAAGGTCCGTCTAGTCAAAGCTATGGTTTTTCCAGTAGTCATGTATGGATATGAG
>NW_011495082.1:2492970-2494011 GCF_000754665.1 Bison bison bison
TCCTTGGACTGCAAGAACACCAAACCAGTCAATCCTATAGGAAATCAATCCTGAATATTCATTGGAAGGACTGACGCTGAAGCTGAAGTTCCAATACTCTGGCACCTAATGTGAAGAGCCAACTCATTGGAAAAGACCCTGATGCTAAGAAAGATTGAAGGCAGGAGGAGAAGGGGACAACCAAGGACGAGATGTTTGGACGGCATCACAGACTCGATGGACATGAATTTGAGCAAGCTCCGAGAGATAATGAAGGACAGGGGAAGCCTGGTGTGCTGCAGTCTGTGGGGTCTCAAAGAGTTGGACATGACTGAGTGACTAAACAACAACAACAAATTTGTACCAAGAATGTACATGGCATGAGCTGAGCTACACATGGCTAGATTGTGGTATGGGCTGCACACAATGGATTCTCCTGTAGGTACTTAGAAGTCCCGGATCCTGAGCCTGGAAGCAACTAAATCTAATATATTTTGGAAGAATAAATCTGCTACTACCATGGAAAAGTAAAGACGTGAGTAAAAGTAACTGGAGGCAAAGAGCTAAATTACAAATCCACTGAAAGAGTCCAACAAACATCATAAAAGCCTAAACTAAAACAACTTCAAAAACAAGAGCAAAATTAACATTTTTAGAGGGGAAAAAAAAGGAAATAGGCATGAGATTAATAATCATCTCTGCAAGCAGGTAAAGATTACACTTAAGTGGTTACATAAGGATAAAATGCAAATAATGGGCATAATTATTCTTTGGAGAAATTAAGCAATAAGAGGAGAATCTGACAGTTACTAGAATGGCTCACATATAAATATATATATATATATATGTAGTGGGGGAAATATACATGCATAAGGCAAGAGGGAAGGAACCAATATAAGGGGACTGCTAAATATTCTAATCAAGAGTTAACTGTGAATACTGTTTAAGAATCAGAAATAGATGAGACCAAAGGCCTAAGCTGAAAGTAAAACTTCATGAGACCTTGTTTTACCTAATAGAAGCACACAAAAAAGTAAAGAGATGTATTAAATTTAAAAACCA
>NW_011495082.1:2494111-2498633 GCF_000754665.1 Bison bison bison
TTTAGAGTTTACATAACTTGGGGGAGGGGGTGGAAACCAGGTCAAGAATTCCTGATGCCCTGCTTTCCACTGGATATAGTCATTTTGGAAAACTCACTATATATCATTTCAAAGTCCTTAGATCGTTCCCTAAAAACCATGATGGGATGGGGAGCTGATCTATAAAACAAAAGAAGGGAGGGAATTTTGTGAGAAATTCAAAAGTCGTGAGAATTTTGACAGAAATGTAATGGGAGAATTGAATGAATAATTGCCAAACAACTTTGTCTAAAAGATGAAGCTTTAGGTACAACATCAGAGAAATAAAAGATCTGGAGTTAAAGGTTAAATCTGCAGGATAATTAAGTAGCTGGTCAAAAGAGCCAAAGAAAATCACCAAAGTGGACAAAATTTGAGAGATCTTGAAAAATGACCACACCAAGGTCAGGATCTTGGCAATGTGACTGCGGGGAAGGTTCAGAGACTTTAAAAAGTGGCTGAAGAATCTGAATAAAGTCACCTATTGATATTTAATACAGATTTATTGATTGAATCATATGAAATCAGATACTTAACTGTTTTGACCTACAAAACAGCAATTTCATATAGTTCAAACTGTTACTACAAACAGAATTATATATACATAATATATAGGTAAAGGTAAAATGACAGAAAGGGAGTTGAAAACCACAGTTATCAACAACTGTGATTTGGACTCAACACGGGTTTTCAAATTTAAACATTTACAGAGTAAGTTCAGTTTGCAAAACATCAATGTTTTGTGCCACAAAATATCTTAAATTTCCTTAAAGTAAAAAAGTAGAAGCAGAAATTTTTGTCTCCCAATTCAGAATAAGATGTCTAATGTACTTTAAAACTAAGGTCAAAACCCACAAACCAATAAAATGCCTAGGTAAATATCACCCTAAATATCTTAGTGAGAACCACATAGTAGAATGCATGAATTTCACATAACTATATTCAACAACAGCAGCTCCAGACTTTCTGCTAAAGGTGATGATATAAAGCCATTTTTCAGAATTTGATTAAACTTAGAAAAAAACTTCAGATATTTCCCCAAGATATAAACTGATAAGGCAAAGTGGAAGATCAACAACAAAGAGAGGGCAAGGATAAAAATACTTTTTCACAAGAACAGAGGACACTCTAATTAAACATAATTTAGAAAACATCTTAATGTATTAGAGTTGAAATTAATAGTTGTTTATCTTAAAAGATCATTTTCCAGTTATAGTAGGTTGAATAAATTATGCAATATTTCATATAAAGTAATGCCATATAGTCATTAAAATGTTGATGAAAAATGAAGTATTTTTAAAGATGTTAACAACTTTATCTCTAGCCAAAGAAGGCATAAATGTTTTATTATAATACTGATAAGTAACAAACAAAAGGTTCAATAGAAGAAGACATCCCTAAATTCTGCTAACTCTTCCATAACCGCAAGAATATTTTCTGACAATATAAACAATATCCCTATAATCTATATTCAAAAGAGCTATTAGTCAAAACTAATAAATTTACATTTGACATTTACAAATCATCTTGCTTATTCAAACTAATTATTTCTCATTCCTCACATTCATTTCCTCTATAAAACCTTCCTTGCTACAAAAAAACATACGCGTAATTCCAAAACAGCCTTTATCGTGCTCAGCTGTCCCCTTCTAACAGTCTCTCCCCTTCTAGAACTACATTTATCTCATTTTCACTTCTTCAGCCCCAAACTCCAATCCTAGGAAAGAAAGTAGAATATTTACTTTTTAGATGAAATAAGAGGATAAAGCATAATTTGCCCACAGTTCTTCACTACATTCATATGTTCCTATACGTGCCAAATACTGAACTTTATTTTCAATAAAGAAGAAAATTATTTAAGATTGAAAGATATCATGTTTTCTGCATACCTCAGAGTAAGATTTGTAGCAAGTTTTACAAGATAATCCTCTCAATTTAATGCAATATGTGTTGCAAATACTTCCTTTCAAACTTTTGTAAATACACTAATAAAGCTTTATTAAACAAATTTAAAATAAAAATTTCAGCTTATCTCTAAGTTTTAAGCAGAAAAAACAGTCAAGAAAACTTAAAACATCTTTAATGTTAACTGTTAGAAAATGGTTTCATTGTGAATATTTTAATATGTTGAGTAATAAAACATCACAATCAAGATAGTTCTGTCACTAAGTGGTGATAGCACAGCAACAAGACAAACCTTCTCTGGGACTCATTCCTTATCTACAAAAAGACAAGTTGGCAAATGATCTCCAAAATACTGAAAGAGCTTACTGATGATGACTGCAATTACTTCAATTAAATAAACAACAGATTGTTTGCAGTTACATATTTACCATTACTAAGACACCATCAAACCCTGTGATAGGCAGTCATTCCCAATGGGAAAGAGTAACTATTCTTTCCTCATTAAGAATTAAATGAGCTACTATTTGTAAGAGCGCTGAAAGGAAATCAGAGCTCCATCCAAGTTAATGTAAAGAAGTACACCTAGCCCACTGCCCAACATTCTTATCTCAACAAGTGGTTTGCAGTATTTCTCTTATGAGACTTGTGAATGTCAAAAGTTCAGTCTCTCTCTTTTTTTTAAATTTATCTCAGCTATGCGGTCAATTCTCTTTTATTAAATGTTTTCTTTATGACCTGAAAACATTTTTAGGAACTATGATGATCTTAACAACTTCTGATGGGAATGACTGAGAAACTATCAAAATCAAAAATAAGTGTTAGTTCAAATAAAAAAATAGTTTTAAAGAACAAATATCACAGTTAAACTTACTACATATACTACAACAAATTTTAACCAAAGCTTTCTTTTCTGTCCCTCCTGACTGAAAATTTATTTCTTTGACATTTAATTCTAATTGCAGCTATTCTAGATTCCTTTCAACTTCCTTTCTGTCTTAAAAATTGGATTAGGGAAAGATTAGTATATTCAACATGAAACAACTGACCTATCCAAACAACGAAACTGTCTGGGAATAAATGATACAGTGAGGCTTCACTGTCTTAATGTTAATTAAGAAAATAGGGAACAGAGCAGGAAGGCAGCAGGCACGAACTTAAATGGAAGTAAAATTCTACTAATGAATTAGCTATTAATAAAAGCAAAACTTTTGAGGAAAAAAAGGCATGGCTTCTCTTTTAAACAAGCCTGTAACCAGAAGCAAATGATTGTAATCATGGAACACTTACATACGTATGCCCATAAACCATAAAGAACTAGAACTGTTTTCTAGTCAGTCATTTATACTCACCATAAAAATAGCCAAAATCTTCCGAAATGAGAAAAATACTTAAAAATACTTAACAAACACTCAAGTTAATGAAGTTCTGGTTGAGCAGAATCCTCACTATGACTTTTCCTTTTAGGAAAAGAAAGCAGGAAACTCCAGCACTGCTTTTTCTAAGCAGATCACTGCATGAAGGCAAACAGTGGCAATCAACAGGTCAAAGATAACAACAATCAGCAAACCACTGTGTAAAGGGCAGACATTAAAAACTATACATAAAAATAAACAATTCAAGACTGCTATTTCAAAGGGTTGTATTACTTATCAAAAAGATTAAAAGTATTAAGGTTATTTAAAAAGGAAAACCAGCCATAGCCTTTAAAGTGCCTTATCTGTGACATTAACTGATGGCAGTCTATAATCATATATTTATACTATGGAGCTTACTGAACTTTCTTCTTCGTAAGTAATTTCTATTGTTGGAGAAAAGTCTCCCAAGGCCCCTAAGTATTTCCATGTCATCCCTTCACAATCCAAACCTCCTTACTCCCAAGAACTTATTGCAAAGATTGATCACTATCATCAAGGACTTCCATTTTTTCCCCTAAAGAATCTTTGTAATAAATAGCTAGCTAGCTAACTAGTTTATGGTTAGTCCGAAGTTACATGGGGAGGTGACTTCTGCAAATTCTACTAGCAATAAAAACGTTTACTAGAGTGTGCTGAACGTCTGGGAAGGAAGGCAAGATACTCTACAAGACTACGTTCTTCTCTGCAACTCCGGGGGGAAACCCAGTTCTAGGTGTAAGCAGCAGGTAATCCAAGTGAAAAGAAAAGGAGCAAGCCAGTCCTGAGAGCCCTCAGGAAAACTGGGCTGTGACACACGAGATACACCTGGAAGAAACACTGCAGGCTTACACTGAAGAAATCCCAATTCACCAAAGGTCCTTATCCCCAGTTCTCTAATTGTTCCTCACTTTATCAGTGTTACTGGAAGTTCATCCCCAGGCCTAAGGGAAATTCATGCTCTAGTGTGAAGGAGTGCCAGTTAAGATAAAAGGAATATGAAGGAATCCTCATTGTGACTTACTACAGCAGAGTCAGATGTATTTAGCATCTGAGTTAGAAATGCCAATCATTACAGCTTTCATGACAGTAATAATTAATTTCTCTCATACCATGAGATGTGATACTGGATAGTAAATAGGTTAGAAGAATTTTCTAGAAATATAATTACTAATTATAGTATTACTTCTATAGGAGAATGTTTTTGA
>NW_011495082.1:2498733-2521149 GCF_000754665.1 Bison bison bison
AATGTTTTTGAAATTCAATCCTTTCATTAAGCTAAAATTTATCAAAGGTAAACAGTAAAATTGGCACAACAGTACAGTGGTCAAATAGCCTGATTTAGAAGTCAAATTTCACCACCGCTGGATATACAATTTTGGGTGAGCTACTCTAATCTCACTGTGCCTCCATTTCTGTATCTGTAAAACAGAGGTTAAAAAAAAAAAGTAGGTAAAATATAGAGATTAAAAAAAATAGTAGGAGCCCAAGAGTGATTACTTCATAAGTGTTTAGTTAAGTAGAGCAGATAAATATTAACTCTAAATAAATGTAGCTACTACTGCTATTAAGGAAAAGTACTTAAAATTCACTTTCTTATCCACCCAACATACTTCTGCTGCTGCTAAGTCGCTTCAGTCGTGTCCGACTCTGTGTGACCCCAATAGACAGAAGCCCACCAGGCTCCTCCGTTCCTGGGATTCTCCAGGCAAGAACACTGGAGTGGGTTGCCATTTCCTTCTCCAATGCATAAAAGTGAAAAGTGAAAGTGAAGTTGCTCAGTCCTGTCCAACTCTTAGCGACCCCGTGGACTTCGGCCCACCAGGGTCCTCCATCCATGGGATTTTCCAGGCAAGAGTACTGGAGTGGGGTGCCATTGCCTTCTTCAAACATACTTCTACTTACACTTAAAGACCAAGACTAATCAATCCTTTGTTAAATCCTTCTTAAACTCCATACAAATTGAATATTCCCTCCTTGATCCCCTCAATGTACATTCAACTAAAAGTACATCAATAATATTCACAAATCCACATATCGAGAGTCACAGACCTTGAAACAAACTATAGAGGTCATTTAGTTCTGGTTCAAGTAGACTTTCAATGCCATACACTTATTGTACTCTTCCCAAAGTCACTTTTAAAGATATGAATGTTTGAGCAGTTGGTTTTAACACAACTTTTAAAAAATAAATAAAACACTATAATCAGCTATCAAGACTCTGAACTTCAATACTGAAGTATCAAAAGCTGAAATTATTTCAGGTTTTTCTAAATCTTTTGTTTATGGTCAAAACACAAAATATATTTAATCTAACAACAGAATTACTAAGTCTATTTAATGTAAGTAAAAGATACTCTGTAAGCTCAGAATACTTATGAGTGAACAAGTTGTATTCTCTCAAGATCTGTAATAATGTAAAAGACTAAAAGTATGTGGCATAAAAAACGCAATCTATTAAGTAAAATGTAGTATCACCTACTAACGTAAGATATTTAAAAACACATTTCTATCATTTTTCTGTTCACTATATGGAAAGGTAATCATACATGACTTTACTGAAAGATTCACACTATAGTTAAAGACACTATGAACTTTGTACCTAATACTACAACACTTCTTTGGGTGCAATCATAAACAGATTTTCAAAGACAGCAGGTATATTGAACTCAAAGGTGTCCCAGTGCCACCTTCTCACTGTGCTTTCCCTGAAGGCCCTATCTAAAATCACCACTCCGATCATTCCCTTAACTCTGTTCTATCTTTTCTTATTGTATTTACCACGGCTAACGAACATTATATCTCAACTGATTATCATCAGACTCTCAATATAACCTAAGATCCATAAAGACAAGAAAGTCTCTGTTTTATAAAGTTATGTCTCTGTTGCCAGGAACAGCATGTGACATACAGATACTGCTTAACAGACAATGAAGGAATGATTAAACAAATACTTTTGAGGTAAGAGCATGAATTTTAAGTGTTTGGTGAAACAAAAGGGACAATCATTTCAGTTAAAACCAAGAGAATGTTCATTTTACCGGGACTTTAGAAATTTTCTTTTCCTGTAACTCAAGAGTAGGTAGTATACAAAGAGTAGCAGCGAAATTTACAAATCAGGTTTATTTCTTCAAAGTTCCTCTAGCTATAGTTTTTCCAGTAGTCATGCATGGATGTGAGAGTTGGACCACAAAGAAGGCTGAGCACCGAAGAATTGATGCTTTTGAACTGTAGTGCTGGAGAAGACTTTTGAGAGTTCCTTGGACTGCAAGATCAAACCAGTCAATCTTAAAGGAAATCAGTCCTGAATAATCATTGGAAGGACTGATGCTGAAACTGAAACTCCAATACTTTGGCCACCTGAAGCGAAGACCTAACTCATTAGAAGAGACCCTGATGCTGGGAAAGATTGAAGGCAGGAGGAGAAGGGGATGACAGCGGACGAGATGGTTGGATGGCATCACCGACTTGAAGGATATGAGTTTGAGCAAGCTTGGGAGAGGACGAAAGACAGGAAAGCCTGGTGTGCTGCAGTCCATGGGGTTGCAAAGAGTCAGACATGACTGAGTGAGTAAACAAGAACAGGGCAAGTTGGTGTTCAAAAATCATAACAGGAAAATAATAAATTCTCTCTTAAAAAACGAACACTTTAGAATATGTTCTGAGTTTCTAAAATCAACTATATTTGCTTTAAGTTTTTATCCCAGAGCAAACAAATTATCTAAAAAGTGGACAGAGACCAAAGCATAAATCAGTCTCAAGAATCAACCTTCAACCAACTAAATGCTAATCAAGAGAACAGTATCTACTATTATTTGAACTAAGCCTCTTTTGGAAAGGAGTGAAGTGGAGGAAAAGTCGGAGAATTGAGAAGAGACCCAAATCTCTGCCACCATGTGGCAAACTGATGAAACCTGACCAGAAACCACCCTTCAAATTGCACATTCTGAGCCATAAAACATTTAACAAATGTAAAAGGATAGAAATCATACAATGTCTGCTCCAATAAGAGAAAATAACTAGAAAATCTCAAAACACAACAGAGCCCCAACAACACATTTCTAGGTAACACATGAATCAAAGAAGAAATCAAGAGAAAATATATGAACTAAATGAAAATGAAAACACAACTTATCAAATTTTATGGGATGCAGCAAAAGCTGTGCTTAAAGGGAAATTTATAGCACTGAATACATGTATTAGAAGGGATTTTAAATCACTTAAGGCATCACCTTATGAAGCAAGAAAAAGGGCAAATTAGATCCAAAGTACGCAAAAGAAAAGAAATAGTATGAATTATCTTCAATGGAACTGAAAAGAAGAAATCAACAGAGAAAAATCAATGAAACCAAAAGTTGGTTCTTTGAAAAGATCTATAAAATCAGTAAATTTCTAGCCCTATCAAGTAAGGAAAAAACAGAGGACATAAATTATTAATATCAGAAATGACAGGGGGGATATCACTATAGATCCAAAGATATTTAAAAGGATAATAAAGAAGCACTATGAACAAGTTTATGCTCACAAATTTTATAACCTAGATGAAATGAACCAATTTCTGAAAGATACAATTTGTCCAAACTTATACAAGAAATAGACAATGTGAACAGGCCTATATCTACTAAGAAACTAAATCAATAATAACCTTCCTAAACAAAAAGCATCAGGCCCAGTAGGGTACACTGCTGCTTTTATCAAACATTTAAGGAAGAAATTATACCAAGTCTCTACGATCTCTTTCATCAGAGGATAGAAGCAGAGAGAACACTTCCTAACTCATTCTAAGAGCAGTACCCCAATACCAAAATCAAGCAAAGGATTACAAGGAAAAACAAAAAGCTACAGACCAATATCTCTCATGAACATAGATGCAAAAACCCTAAACAAAATACCAAGAAATCAAAATCCACAATGTATGAGAAGAATTATACACTGCAACAAAGTGGAATTTATTCCAAGTATTTGAGGCTAGTTCAACAATCCAAAATCCATTAAAGTAATCTAACACATCAACAAACCACACGTATGATTATCACTCAGCACAAAAACCTCAATATCCCTATCAAAGTTTCTAATGGCTGCATTAGAGTTCCTTCAAAGTGCTTTCAGGACCACAAGTTTGAGACTTAATTGTAAAACTCATTAAAAATTAAATTATGAGACTCCACTCCCTCAATAAGGCAGCCCAGATAAGCATTTTTATCAAGCATCACAGGTGAATCCTATGTGAACTTAAATTGAGAATTAGTGTCCTAATTATTAAGAATTAGTGTCCTTACTCCTTGGAAGGAAAGTTATGACCAACCTAGACAGCATATTAAAAAGCAGAGACATTACTTTGCCAACAAAGGTCTGTCTAGTCAAGGCTATGGTTTTTCTGGTAGTCATGTATGGATGTGAGAGTTGGACTATAAAGAAAGCTGAGCACAAAAGAATTGACGCTTTTGAACTGTAGTGTTGGAGAAGACTCTTGAGAGTCCCTTGGACAGCAAGGAGATTCAACCAGTCCATCCTAAAGGAGAATAGTCCTGGCTGTTCATTGGAAGGACTGATGTTGAAGCTGAAACTCCAATACTTTGGTCACCTGATGTGAAGAGCTGACTCATTGGAAAAGACCCTGATGCTGGGAAAGATTGAGGGCAGGAGGAGGAGACGACAGAGGATGAGATGGTTGGATGGCATCACTGACTCAATGGACATGAGTTTGGGTAAACTCTGGGAGTTGGTGATAGATAGGGAGAAGGCCGGAGAAGGTAATGGCACCCCACTCCAGTGTTCTTGCCTGGAGAATCCCATGGACGGTGGACGGAGGAGCCTGGTGGGCTGCAGTCCATGGGGTCGCTAAGAGTCAGACACGTCTGAGCGACTTCACTTTCACTTCTCACTTTCATGCACTGGAGAAGGAAATGGCAACCCACTCCAGTGTTCTTCTTGCCTGGAGAATCCCAGGGACGGGGGAGCCTGGTGGGCTGCCATCTATGGCATCGAACAGAGTCGGACACGACTGAATCGACTTAGCAGCAGCAGCAGCAGCAAGGAGGCCTGGAGTGCTATGGTTCATGGAGTCACAAAGAGTCAGACACGACTGAGTAACTGAACTGAACTGAATGTCCTAATTTAACTTTTCAAAACTCAGTTGAAGCCACCTATTATGTGTGTCCATCCCCCCATCAGAATTTCTTTCCCCTGTGTTAGTCATGTATTTGTAACTTTTAAAACATTATCTCTTCCCAACAGCCTTCTCCATTTCCCAAAAAGAAAACTCTCATTAACTCCAATTAAGGCAGAGATTCACAACTTTTTTTTTTAACAACCAACATACTGAGCAGAATCCCAGCAGTAAAGTTACAACAGGATGCTACATAGATAAAATAAGCCATGAGGATTCCTACAATTCTAGGAGTTTGATCTACTTTTCCCCCACAATCAACCTAAATGGTGTAAAAATCTATTTAATTAAAGTTGGTCTGTAATATTCAAAAAGTATAGTAAAAACATAGCTTCATTCCTTTAGTAAATTTTCTATGGACTCTTCACCATTATGCAAACCAAGAACTTCCAGATACCCAAGCTGGGTTTAGAAAAGGAAGAGGAACCAGAGATCAAATTCCAACATTCACTGGATCACAGAGAAAGCTAGAGAATTTCAGAAAAACATCTACCTCTGTTTTATCGACCACGCCAAAGCCATTGACTGCGTGGATCATAAAGAACTGTGGAAAGCTCTTAAAGAGATGGGAATACCAGACCATCTTACCTGTCTCCTGAGAAACCTGTATGCAGGTCAAGAAGCAAGTCAGAACGCTATATAGAACAACTGACTGGTTCAAGACTGATAAAGGAGTACGATGGGGCTATCTGCTGTCAGCTGCTTGGTTAATCTATACGCTGATGGCACCCCACTCCAGTACTCTTGCCTGGAAAATCCCATGGACAGAGGAGCCTGGTGGGCTGCAGTCCATGGGGTCGCTAAGAGTCGGACGCGACTGAGCGACTTCACTTTCACTTTTCACTTTCACGCATTGGAGAAGGAAATGGCAACCCACTCCAGTGTTCTTGCCTGGAGAATCCCAGGGACAGGGGAGCCTGGTGAGCTGCCGTCTATGGGATTGCACAGAGTCGGACATGACTGAAGCGACTTAGCAGCAGCAGCAGAACACATCATGATTAGTGAGTTACAAGCTGGAATTAAGATAGGCAGGAGAAACATCAACAACCTCAGATATATGGATGATACCACCCTAATGGCAGAAAGTGAACAGCAACTAAAGAGCCTCTTGATGAGGGTGAAGGAGAGTGAAAGAGCCAGCTTAAAACTAAACATTAAAAAAACTAAGATCATGGCATCTGGCCCCATTACTTCATGGCAAATAGAAGGGGAAAAGGTGGAAGCAATGACAGATTACAGGACTTCTCTGTAGCTCAGACAGTAAAGAATCTGCCCAGAATGCAGCAGACCGGGGTTCAATCTCTGGGTCGGGAAGATCCTCTGGAGAAGGGAATGGCAACCCACTTTAGCACTCTTGCCTGGAGAATCTCTTAGACAGAGGACCCTGGCAGGCCAGTCTATGGGGTTGCAAAGAGTTGGACATGGCTGAGCGACTAACACTACTTACTACTACACTACACACTACTCCTAGTGACAGATTTACTCTTCTTGGGCTCTAAAATCACTGCGGATGCTAACTGCGGCCATGCAGTCGGAAGATGTTTGCTTCTTGGCAAGAAAGCTGCAACAGGCCTATTCGCCTAGACAGTGTGTTGAAAAGCAGAGGCATTACTCTGCCAAAAAAGGTCCATACAGCCAAGGCTATGGTCTCCTAACGGTCAGGTTCAGTTGTGAGAGCTGGACTGTAAAGAAAGTGGAACACTGAAGAACTGATGCCTTCAAACTATGGTGTTGGAAAAAGGGTCCTGAGAGTCCCTTGGACAGAAAGGAGATCAAATCAGTCAATCTTAAGAGAGATCAACCTTGAATACTCATTGGAAGGACTGATGCTGAAGTTGAAACTCCAGTATTTTGGTCATTTCATGTGAATAGCTGACTGGAAAAGGCCCTGATGCTAAGACTGAGGGCAAGAGAAGAGGCTATCAGAGGATGAGACGGCTGGATGGCATCACCGATGCAATCAACATGAACTTGGGCAAACTTTGAGAGATGGTGAAGGACAGAGAGACCTAGTATGCTGCAGTCCATGGGGGTCACAAAGAGTTGGACATATGAGGCGACTGAACAACAATTCATTTTCACAACATAAAAAAAAAATTACGAGTCAATACTCAGTATTTTTGATCTGGATCATGAGTTTATATTGATTAAAACAAAAAAATCAAGATGTAAAATAAAAAAGGCTCTGCTTTCCATTCTGTGATTTGGCCAAACATACTGACAAAAGATTCTAAGTATTACCTACTTGATATGTTAAAAAATGAAAAAGTGCCAAACTACTGCTACTTTAGGTAAATCACTGCCTCTTTCTAAACCTCAGATTTTTCCCTCTGTAAAATTGGGGGTTGGGGAGAGAGAGGAAGGTGGTTAGGCTAGTCATTATCTTTGGGTCATTCTAGTCCTTCTGTTCCTTATCTTTGTCTAATTTCACTGTACAAAGGGAAGAAAAAACTCTTAATAATTACAAATTATACTATTCACTGCGGTTTAAAGAATACACACCCACTACTGCCTCAAGAGTCAAGAGGTTGGCTGATATAATTAGGAACCACATTATTTTGAAGTTCCTTTGTTTCACAATCCATTACATTTCTGTAAGTCATTCAAAAGTGAATTATCATACACAACTGAACAGTGTCAACATTTGACCCTGAAAAAAAATACGGCAAACTCCAAATTCCAAGGCAGAACGTCCTCCAGACGAGGATTTGAAGTAACTTGACAATTTTGAACCCGACCCCTGTGATACTGAAAAACAACAGAGGTTAAGAAATCCTTCCACCGCCACCTTTCTGGTAACAGCTTACTGCAAAGAACCAACAGTCTCCATAAGACTTAGGGAAGCAAGATGCAGGAATTGGCTGCCTGTGTGCTCCGTGGCATTTGAGTCTTTGCGGTTCCACGGACTAGAGCCCACAGGGCTCCGCTATACATGTGATTTTCCAGGCAATACTGGAGTGGGTTGCCATTTCCTCCTCCAGGGGATCTTCCTGACCTAGGGATCCAACCTGCATTCCCTGCACTGCCAAGAAGATTCTTTTACCACTGAGCCACTTGGGAAGCCCTGTAACAAGGCCAGACATAGCACCTGCAAATTACCATTCTTTGCTTTAAAAATGACTAGCTGAACCGCTTGTCCCCACAGAGCAACTGGAGCAAGATATTACCCAAACTCTGAAACAGGATACACCTCCAACAGTTTTTCCTCAGAAGTCTGGTCTAGGGGGTAAAACTTTCTCTGATATACAGTCCAATCATACTACCCTTTCATCTCACTTCCCCACACTCAGTTCTTTCTAGCCTTGTTTCCTCCTCCTCATAAAAGAAAACCCCTTTTGCCTAATATTTGAGGCTCTTACAGATCTTATGGTCAGGGTACTCTCCCGGCTCCAACAGTTCCCTCGCCCACGCCCCTGCAACATTCCTTTCCAATCAAGACCCTCCTTATTCAGTCCAGACCTTTTTTTATCTTTGAGACCTTTTCCAATTTCCCAAGGGCCAAGTCTGAAAGATAAACTGACTTGGCCGTTTCTTTAGTGACACGTGTTGATCCTTTATAAGAAGGGGAGGTATTGGGTCCACCCGGAAAGGCCAGGAGGATTTCTGAGATCTGAAGTTCTTGGCCACTGCCCTACAGCTGAGAGGAGGGAGGAGGTGATCAACCGGGCAAGGTCAACCCTGGGACCACCTGACCCCACGGCCGTCCACAGTGAACGGGGCCATGAATATTCTGACCACCTATTTCGAACTCCTGGACAGATCCAGCGGCTGGGCTGGGCTGACGTCGCTTCCTCGGGGGCCCCAGCGCCCCGGGGAAGGTGGTAAGGTCCTGCCCTACCGCTCATCTCATTGCTCCCGCCCGCTCCATCCTCAGCTGGCCACCCGGCCGGCTTCCCTGCACAGGACCTCCTGGCCCCGTCTTCCCCCGCACTGCTCTCACTCTAGCCCTCACAGGAGGACTCACCATGGCGCCAAGGAAAGATCGTGGACCCGACGCCCAGGAGTACACCGGGGTCGTCCTGGACCTCCCCTCCCAACCCTGCAGCCGGGAGCCACTCGACACCGCGAGGGAGAGAATCTTCCGGCTCGACCGGAAGTTCTGCTCGGCGGGACAGGAAGTCCCTCCCCTCTGCCGAACGCCGGCGACCCCACGCCACGCAGATGTGAGGCGACGCAGGACGTCCTCTATTGCCACTTCCGTAGGTGCTAGGTTAGAGGCCGGGGGCGGTGCTGACCTTGAGAGCACGGGGTTGGGGGAGGCGCAGGCGCAGCGCAGGTAGGTGGGTGGGCGGCGCGCTTGTGCGGCGCCTGCGAGGATCCGGAGGTAGATTGGGTGGTGTGGGCCCTACTAGGTGATGGAGATACAGGTTCGTGGACACGGGGAGAGTCGACTCCAGACCCACCGGATTTCGCTCGGAAGAAAACCCCGGTTAAGCCGCGCTCTTGCTGAGACGACGTGGAAAGTGCCTTAGCTCAGCCACGCCCTTTCTTTCTCTTTCTACCTTCTCATTTTTCTGGCCGTCCCTTCTGGGAGACTCCGAATCCTTACAGACCCGTCTCTGCGTCGACTCTGCTCTCTGCTTTGTGGGTCCTCCATCTCTATCCTTCCTCAGGGCAGTGGAATTTGATCGTGAGACGTTTCTGCACTGTTCAGATACCAGCCGAAGTCAGAACTACATCTACCAAGAGCAGAGAAACTGGCAAGAGAATTCTGCCTATTTAATATATTCCAATATGGACGATTTCCTTTTAGATTAAAAAATATCCATCACCAAACTTTCGGATTCCATGTAATATTGTGTTCCCCCCTCCCCCAAAGACAACTTCCATATACCTTCAAAATGTTGTGTTGTTAAGTGTACCTGTCAACTCTCTCCTTTTGTTTGGTTAGTGACAGACTTACAGAGGAGTACTATTAACCCAGAAATTCATCTCACCACTTAGGGGTCCTTGCTTAAGTCCTGACTGTATCTGCAGTTTCATCTGTGGGATGTCTTTTTGCCTTAGGGTCTAGTTTTGTTGGAAAAGCTGGAATTGGAACAAGAATCTAGGAGGCTTCAGAAGAACTCAAAGTTGGGTTGGCAAGGGTAGTTAGAGACGTTAAGTTTCACCTTCTTACCAAAGTCCCTGAAGAACATGATACCCAACCTAAACATGGTCGAAAGATCCTGGGAATCTTGAGAGTTCTGAGCCATCTGAAAGAAACATGCACAGGGCAGTTGCTTTATATTAGTTTTCACTTTAAATTTTATTTATTGGGGAATGTATAGTGTGACAAGATACAGAAATCCTAAGTACTAACATTAGAAACAGGTGGAGGTGGCTGGGAAATATTTTGTGAAACAGGTCCTATTGAGGACGAATCCAGAACTTCTCGGAGGGTTCCTCTTCTGCTGTTTGGGACAAGGTTGTAAACAGACAAGCCCCTGGGGATCTGCAGATGGTAACTGTGGGAGAGAGGAATTGGAGTCTGTCGACTGGGGTGTCTGTGGAAAGCAGCTGCTATCCTTAGGGAGGGAAAGGTGGAGAAGGGAAATGGCTATAAGTCTATCACTGACAACACATCCCATGAAGTCTTACTCTCATTTCTGACGCCGTGAGTTTTACTGTGCTAGACCTGGCAGCCTCGTTGAGGTTCACAAAGCATCACCTCCTATGTGGCAATAAGACTGAAATTATTAGGGTGGAATTTATTGCTGCCAGAATAAAACCAGGAAAGAAAATCACAGTCATTATTCATTATCTGCTAATCATTTTTAATAGATCATGTGACTCTATGTTCCTTATTTGGTGTAGAGCAAGTTGATAAATAACTCTTAGTTAATATCCTTGAATGTTCCTAATTCTCTTAGTGTGAAAAATCTGTTACAAGCAGTGTTTTTTTTTATAAGATTAAAAGGCATGCATGTTTTAAGGTTGCAACAGTTATAATGTTGTGTAAGGTTGCAAGCCTTGGAGAAGAGGAATTTACCTACTTCCGTTACTTAAAATAGATGAGTCTTTGACAGAGGAACAAAAAAGGGAAGGATGAAAGAGGAACAAAGATGTGGATGATGGAGATTAAGAAGAAATTTGGTCATTTCTGGCAAGGAAGTTAGGAGTCCAATCTTTGATAAAAAATCAAAGTTGCTCACTATTCAGGCTTTGTGATGAGTTGTCCTGAGTAAGGACTATTCTCCGATATTTAAGAACACCAACAAATAGTTATCTCCTCCTTCAACACCTCCACCTGTCTGGAACATTTCCAAACATTAAGACCTATCCTTTTTTCAAAGTCCAGCTCCATACTCTTTGCAAAATGTTTTCCAGATTAGCTCCTGTAAGAAATTTCTGCTGCTTTTTCTTTAATAAATGTAATGACTTACGCTTATGCAGTCAGTGCCTTTGTAATCTCCACACCTCCCCGCAACATATACTGTTTTCCTAATTAGAGATAAATGCCTGGGACCGTTTTGTGTTGCCCACCCTCTTCCCCTTGAGAAATACCATTTAAATGAATGTTGTAGACCAAAATCACTTCAGTTAAACTGCGCTTAAAATGATTTATGAACAAAAATGTTAGTTGTAGGAATACTAATCATGATTTTTTAAAAATAGGAACAATCTTTAACAATTAAGAGATTGGTCAGTTCTGTCATATGCACTTAGTGGTGTATTATCTAGCTATTTTTTAAAAGCCATTAAGCTAGTCTTTCTAATGGAAAATGTGACCGGTGTGATTGCTTTGATGTGAAAAACTGAGTATAAAACAAAGAGTAAAAAAGGAAGTAACCAAAATATATAAATCATCATTACTGGAATAACCACTCTAAAACAACTATAAGAAGGTAATTTTTTTTAATTCAATTTTTTACTTAGGAGTGGATGAAAGGGGCCTCGCCCCCTCCCCCCATAAAAAACTTATGTTTTATAACATTCACCTATATTACTCTCACCTTTCTAATGTGGGAAAAACATACAAACAAACATGTTCTTCAGAAGTGTATTGCAACTTTTTAGTAGTTCAGTAGCCTTCCTTTGAAGCTTTTATTTACTTGTTATTATAGTTATATCTAAGACTATACTACATGTCTGACTTACTGGTGGAAAAACTCCTACAAATTTTACACATTACATAGCGTGTACTTTCAGGGGTCACTACCATACATAAATGGCATCTTGATATCATTTGGTACTTTTGGGATCAGGAAAGTCTTTAAACAGCCAGGGGCTTCCCTGGTGGCTCAGACGGTGAAGAATCCGCCTGCAATGCAGGAGACTTGAGGTTCGATTCCTGGGTCAGGAAGATTCCCTGGAGAAGTAAATGGCAACCCACTCCAGTACTCTTGCCTGGAGAATTCCATGGACAGAGGAGCCTGACAGGCTCTGGTTCATGGGGTTGCAGAGAGTCGGACACGACTGAGTGACTAACACTTTCACTCTTTGAACAGCCACCACCAAGACCAATAAAACTGTAAGAAAGGTTTAAAACCTAAACTGATTTTATTCATTCTTTAAATATTTATTGAGTATCTACTGTGTCCCAGTCACTGTTCTAGACTTGGGGAAACTGTGGTAAACAGAGCAGACATGTTCCCTACTACATTTTAGTGATAATAGACCATAAATAAACTATAAGATTGTGCTGCTGCTGCTAAGTCACTTCAGTTGTGTCCGACTCTGTGTGACCCCATAGATGGCAGCCCACCAGGCTCCCCCGTCCCTGGGATTCTCCAGGCAAGAACACTGGAGTGGGTTGCCATTTCCTTCTCCAATGCACAAAAGTAAAAGTGAAGTCGCTCAGTTGTGTCTGACTCTTAGCGACCCCATGGACGGCAGCCCACCAGGCTCCTCCATCCATGGGATTTTCCCGGCAAGAGTACTGGAGTGGGTGCCATTGCCTTCTCCAATAAGATCGTGCTAGGTAGGGAGTTAAAATGGGTGAATAATTTAGAATAGGTGACTAAAGAAAACCTCTAAAAGAGTGTTATTTAAACTTCTATTTGACAGGAGAATCCAGCTTTGCAGAAATTGGGGAAACAAATGCTTGCAGAGGGGAGAAAAATGCAAAACCCAGAGGCATGAACTATCTTGGAATATCTTAGGGATCAAAAAAAGGCCTGCCTGGTTGAAGCATAGTGACTACAAGAAGAGTAAGTTTGCAGGTAGGAAAGAGCAAAGTTAAAAGCAATTGAAAGCAACCATAATTTAGATTTTATTCTAAGTGTTTTTACATTTTTACTTGCGTTATATGCACAAATTTATTTTTTAAATCTAATTTGATAATATTTTTGTAATTAAAGGGTTTAGTTGACTTATATGCAATACTATTAATATACATGGAATTAAATGTATCATTATTTGCTATTTGTCCCATCTCTCTTTTATTGAGTTTCTCCTTTTTTTGCCTTCTTTTAGATTATCTTTTGTTATTCCATTTCTTCCACACCATAAGGTTATGTATTATTTAGTAATTTATATGACACATCTTCCTAGACAATGTAAGGACTCAAGAACACATCATTTACTGCCTCACTGCATGTTATATACATTGTGTCTACTTAATATATATTTCCTTAAGGCATTATATGATTAATATGTGTTTATATTTACTCAAATATTTACTTTGTTGTACTTTATGACTCCTTGAGTTTCTAAGCTTCTATCTGGCATCTTATTTCTTCTTCCTGAAGAACAAGTTTTAGTATCTCCTTTGTACATGGGCTGGAAACAAATTCCGTTTTTGTATCCTGAAACTTATTTATTTCACCTCATTTTCAAATAACATTTTTGCTGAATTAGCAGCTACTGTATTTTATCATTTCAAAGATATATTCCATTGCTTTTGGCTTCCAAAAAATTTTTTTGAGAAATAATGTTGGTTTTATTTTTGCCCCTTTAATCTTTTTCCCTTTGGCTGTTTATAAGATGTCCATCTTAAAATTGAAGCAGTTTTATTACAATGTAACTAAACGTTTTTGTCGGAGAAGGCGATGGCACCCCACTCCAGTACTCTTGCCTGGAAAATCCCATGGGTGGAGGAGCCTGGTGGGCTGCATTCCATGGGGTCGTGAAGAGTCGGACATGACTGAGCGACTTCACTTTCACTTTTCACTTTCATGCAGGAGAAGGAAATGGCAACCCACTCCAGTGTTCTTGCCTGGAGAATCCCAGGGATGGGGGAGCCTGGTGGGCTGCTGTCTATGGGGTCCCACCGAGTCGGACACAACTGAAGTGACTTAGCAGCAAATGTTTTTGTATTTTTTTAAAATAGAATTTGTTTTCTTTTTGAGTTTGTAGTGCTTTTTGAAACTGGGGTCTCATGTCTTTCCTGCTTTGGAAAGTTCTCAGCTCTCATCGGTTATTGTTTCTGCCCTACTTCTTTGCCCTCTCCCCTTCTGGTACTCCACTTAAATGTATAATATATTCGATCATTTCAATTTATCCCTTATGTTCCACTTATTTGTCGCTGTGGTTCATTTTAGATAATTCTTACCTGTCATTTCATTCTTCTCTAATAGTCTCTAAACTATTAAACTTAATTTATTGAAACATTGACTTCAGTTATTATGTTTTTGGTTGTTATCAGTTCAAGCATTTCTCTTTGGTTCTGTTTTATAGTTTTCCTGTTAGCTATCCAGTAATCTATCTCATTCTGGTCTTTTATTTTCTCAAACATATTAAGCATAACTACTTTAAAACTCACGTTGAGTGGCATTGGGATCTGCTGTTACCGGAAACTTCTTATTTCTTCATTGTGTGTGTTATCATATTATCTTATTTACTTTTATGTATTTTTGTTTATTTTATATCTTTTTGTTTATAAAGTTTTGTTAATTTATTTTATGTTATTTTTGTTTAAATGCCAGAACTAGTGAAGGAAACTATACTTTGAGGTTTAGGATGTTGATAGGAAGGATTTATGTCTCCTGGCAGAGGTTCTGGCCACTAGTAATCCAGAATCACCCTAGTGTGGTTAGACGATTGGAAGGTCTGCTTCTAGTTCAAACTTTTGCCTCAGTATAGACGTTTGAGATCGCAACTTGAAGCCTGTAGAGTTAACCAGGGCAGTCTCTGAAATCCAGTCTTTGTCTAACTCACTGATTTAATCAGAAGCTCTGTTCAGCTTCTCAACCATCTTCTCAAGAATCAGCAGGTACCCCAGATAAGCTATTATAAATGCTGGGTTCAACAACTCTGGGATTTTCTTTCTCTGGATTTTCTACTACCTCATTAGCTCTCTCTGATGCCTTCAGATATGTGTTTTATATTTTGTCCAGCTTTTTGAGTTCTCAGAAGAAGGACCACAGGTATACCTTGAAGATATTGTGGGTTCGGTTCCAGGTCGCAATAAAGCAAATACCACAATAAAATGAGTCACATTATTTGTTTCTCAGTGGCTTAAAATTTATGTTTACACTGTACTCTATTAAGTGTGAAATAGCATTATGTCTTAAAAAATAATCTACAGTCCTTAGATTATTGTTTATATTTAGTCATAATATTAATAAGCATTATTAATATTTAAAGGAATATTACTATCCCTTTAAAAATACTCTATTGCCAAAAAATGCTAATCTTCATCTGAGTCTTCAGTGAGTTGTAATCATTTGGCTGGTGGAGGGTTTGAAATATTTTGAGAATTCTCAAATTTGACACACAGACATGAAGTGAGCAAATGCTTTTGGAATAATGGTACCAAGAGACTTGCTCAATGCAACATTGACACAAACCTTCCATTTGTAAAAAAAAGAAAAAAAAACATAGTATCTGTAAAGCACAACAAAGAATCAGTGGAAAAGAATCTGCCTGCCAATGCAAGAGACATAGAAAGTATGGCTTCAGTCTATGGGTCAGGAAGATCCCTTGGAGGAGGAAATGGCAACCCGCTCCCTTATTCTAGCCTGGATAATCCCATGGACAGAGGAGCCTGACAGGCTACAGTCCATGGGGTCCCAAAGTGTCAGACACGACTGAGCATGTGCACACACTTAACACTATACAGAAAAAGTCGGTTCCAGGTGAGTTAAAAGATTTAAATGTGAAAAGAAAACCTATTAAACCTTTAGAAGACAAGATGGTGAGATATCTGTATGCCCTTGTGGTGTGTGTGTATGTGCTCAGTCGCTAAGTCGTGTCTGACTCCATGGACTGCAGCCTGCCACGCTCCTCTGTCCATGGAATTTCCCAGGCAAGAATTTTGGATGGCTTGCCATTTTCTTCTTCAAGGGATCTTCCCAACCCAGAGATCAAACCATCTCCTGCATTGGCATGTGGGTTCTTTACCACTGAGCCACCAGGAAAGCACCATGCCCTTCAGTCGCTGAGTCATGTCCAACTCTTTGTGACCCCATGGACTGCAGCACGCCAGGCTTCCCTGTCCATCGCTAACTCCCAGAGTTTACTCAAACTCATGTCCTTTGAGTATGTGATGGCATCAAACCATCTCATCCTCTGTCGTCCCCTTCTCCTCACACCTTCAATCTTTCCCAGCATCAGTGTCTTTTCCAATGAGTCAGTTCTTCTCATCAGGTGGCCAAAGTATTGGAGTTTCAGCTTCAGCATCAGTCCTTCCAATGAATATTCAGGACTGATTTTCTTTAGGATTGACTGGTTTGATATTGCAGTCCAAGGGACTCTCAAGAGTCTTCTCTAACACCACAGTTCAAAAGCCGTGCCTTTATACTAGGTAAATGCAAAATCTATTTTAAAAAATTACATTCAGATACATTACTTTGCCAACAAAGGTCCGTTTAGTCAAGGCTATGGTTTTTCCAGTGGTCATGTATGGATGTGAGAGTTGGACTGTGAAGAAAGCTGAGCGCCAAAGAATTGATGCTTTTGAACTGTGGTGTTGGAGAAGACTCTTGAGAGTCCCTTGCACTGCAAGGAGATCCAACCAGTCCATTCTAAAGGAGATCAGTCCTGGGTGTTCTTTGGAAGGACTGATGCTAAAGCTGAAACTCCAGTACTTTGGCTACCTCATGCGAAGAGTTGACTCATTGGAAAAGACTCTGATGCTGGGAGGGATTGGGGGCAGGAGGAAAAGGGGATGACAGAGGATGAGATGGCTGGATGGCATCACCGACTCAATGGACGTGAGTTTGAGTGAAATCCGG
Source organism: Bison bison bison (assembly GCF_000754665.1). Taxonomy (NCBI): domain Eukaryota; kingdom Metazoa; phylum Chordata; class Mammalia; order Artiodactyla; family Bovidae; genus Bison; species Bison bison. Next base: position 2,515,754 of record NW_011495082.1, read on the forward strand.
GAGATGGTGATGGACAGGGAGGCCTGGCGTGCTGCGATTCATGGGGTCGCAAAGAGTCGGACACAACAGAGCAACTGAACTGAACTGAACATTTTTAAAACTCTGTTCAGAAGACCTCATAAGCCCTTGGAGTAGTAGTTAATTTCAGTTAGGTATAGGAAATGTACACAATGAGCCTGAAACATTTTGTTGTTCTATTTAGGAAGGAAACTGTCATAGTCTACCAGGATCACATCAAATGATTCAGGAGCCAACTGAAAAGCATTCCTCTGGCCAGAGATGGAATGAATGAGTATCAATAAGGACACGCAGGTTTATAGGAATCCTGAAATCCCCTCGAGTGCACACTGGAACATACCAAATGCAGTGGATTGGAATATCTGTAATTATCTAATGTCCTCAAATTCATGAGTTCTTAATAATAAAACCAACAAAAAGCATCTAATTGGTCAACATTGAAGGATGTTATAGAATCATTCATTATTTTGAAAACAAATTTTTAAAAAGTCAATTATTTGTCCTCTCTTTCCTATATGAACTGTACCATAGGTAAGCAAATAGTAAATGAGGGGAAGTTTTTCTACATAAATATATTAATAAGTGAAGAATGAATAATAAAATTATAACATTTTAAGATTCCTAATGAATAAACAGGTTTATTCATTGTATCAATATATCAACAGCTACTAACGTGACAAATAAAGAAACTATAACCCTCTTAATGGAAAAACACACCATCACCTATTAAGAATTTTTGCCCAAAAAAATCAAACCTGATCATTAGGAAATACAGAGAATGTTAAACACAGTGAATGTGCAATCAGAAAAATTTCATCTATAGAAGTCATGGGATAAACTAACTTCAACAAATATGTTGCCAGAGGGAGAGAAGATGGAAAAAAAATGTAGATTAAAAGAGACACACCCTAAAAGACATATGAAGCAATGTGTGAACTTGTGTTAGTTAACTATTGCTGTGTACCAAGTTACCCCAAGATTTAACAGCTTAAAACTGAAAAGATGTATTACAGAGTCTGAGGATTAGGAAGCCAGGAGTGGTTTAGCTGGGTCTCATGACCCAGGGTCTCATGAATTTGCAGTCAAGCTGTTAACTGGGCTGCAGTCTTCTGAAGACTGTTCATAGAGGATTCACCTCCAAGATGGTTCATTCACAAGGCTACCTGAGTGTTCTTATAATATGGCACCTGGCCGTCCCCAAAGCAAGTAATCCAAGAGAGAGTGATCCAAGACAAGCTAAAAATCACTCAGAATGGTGTACCATTCTTGTCAGATGATCCCTGAAACAGTGTGGGAGGAAATTATGCAACAGCATGCCTACCTAGAAGCTGTCTACCAAATTTGACCTCCAAAGAGTCACATTCTTCCAGTATGCCAAATACACTCAACCTCCACCAGAGCTCCCCCAAACTTCCATCCTATGACAGCATTAACTCAAAGTCTAGAAAGGTAAAGTCTAGGTGTGGATGAGGATTTTCAGGTACACTTCATTAAACACTGATCTTTAGAGTTCCTTTTGATCTGAAAGTGAAAGTGTTAGTTCCTTAGTCATATCCAGCTCTTTGCAACCCCATGGACTAGCCCACCAAGGCTCCTCTGTCCATGGGATTCTCCAGGCAAGAATACTGGAGTAGACTGCCTTCTCCAGGGGATCTTCCTGACCCAGGGATCGAACCCAAGTCTCCTGCATTACAGGCAGATTCTTTACCATCTGAGCCATCAGGGAATAAGACACACAGTATCTGCCTCCACAACTTAACATAAAATAGGGTAACCACTACAGATGTGTGTTTAAAAGGAGGGAAGTTAGGTGCAGAAGTTAGGTCCACAGATTCACAGAAATTCTGAAATCCACCGGGGAACAGGTTGGCAGTTTCCTGATTAAGATTCAAAATGTCAGAGTAAATCTTCAGGGCTCTTAACTACTTTCTGGTCCTCAGATCCACCCACTGAATTATCCTCGGTTTTCCATATTTACAGCTATATACTTGTGTGCCTGTAGAAGCTTGTATGTCCGAAAGTCTCTTAATTTGGTGCTCTATCCTTTCCAGTTCAGGCTGGCAAACAGCCTACTAATATAGTTCTCTTTTAAAAGTCTCTTTTAAAACATTATATTCTGCTGATATAATCCCTTTATAAACATTGTGGATCTTCTGTGAATTTTATTTGAATTCTCGCCATTAGACAAAACAATGCCCGTAAATATCTTCCATATAAACCCTTCTCTACTTTGGGCTTTTGATGCACCACACCCTTAAAATTCTTAGAAGCCCTGTAATTTGAGAGATTTTGTCAGGCACACTCTTTATGTTGAATAAAACACTGAAGCCCCACACTAGATCTTTCTGAGCTCTTAAAGGGCTTTAAAACTACATCCCCAACTTCATATTTTCCTGTTAGTGCTTTGCATTTGTTCTTGTTCTGAGCCATTTACTAATTTTAACATCATTTGTCACCTACAGAGACTGGGAATCTTCAAATCCCCAAAGTTCTGGCTCCTTTTTGTTTCACGGTCTTCCTTTAACTTATCTCTCCCCTCTCACATTTTACTAAAAGCAACAATGAAAAACCAAGTAACATCTTAAACACTACTCTGGCTGGAAATTGCCTTAACCAAGTCACCCTGTTCATTAGGCATATTTTCTATTTTGCACATAACCACAGATGACAAATCTGCTAAACCTTCTGCCACTTTGCTCTAATTTCCAATAAGATTTTTTTAATTTGTTAAGACCTCATCTGCAGCCTCCTCAAAGTTATTATGCACTTATAAATAATTTCTTCAAACCTCTTCAAACTTTCACTAATGCTTTCCAAGTCCCTCCACCTTTTGCCCACTGTACTTTAAATCCACTCCCTTTTTTTTTCATCTCCACCAATGGCATGCAGGATCATATTTCTCCAACCAGGGATCAAACCTATGTCCCTTGCAGTGGAAGCACAGTCTTAACCATCGAACCATAGAAGTCCCAGTCACTATTATATCTTAGGTTTTTGTTATGTCGGAACTTCACTTTCAGGTACCCAAATCTTTGTTAGTTTTGTATCACTTTATAGCCAAACTATCCACAAAACATAACTTTTAAAGCAAAAAACATTTCTGTCTCATACAGTGTCTGAGGGTCAGAAATCCAGGAGTGGCTTAGCTGAGTGGTTCTGGCTCACTGTCTCTTATGATGTAACAGTCCAGCTGTCAGCTGGGGCAACAATCATTTAATGGCTTAAATAATGCTAGATGTCCACAATGGCTTATTCTCATTGGTAGGATGCTTCAGTTCTTTATTAGTTATTTGGCAAAATGCCTCAGTTTCTCACCATATACCTCTCCACAGAACAGCCTGGCTCCCCATTAAGCAAGAAATCCAAAAGAAAGAGACAGAAGCCACCATGCCTTCTACATTGAAGGAATCATTGGGTACCATTTTCGAAGCCTGCTACCACAGGACTTTATCTGGATCATGATTCAAACAAAGTTTAAAACACACACACACACACACACACACACACACACACTTAAGATAACTGGAAATTTGGAGGCTTAGTGAATACTAGATGATACTAGGGAAGTATTGTAAATTTTTTGTGTTATAGTAATTTTTAAAGATCCCTATTTTTTAGAGATGTATATGGAAATATTTAGAGGTGTAACAGTATAATATTTGGGATATACTTTAAAATGTTAGAGAGAAAGTGAGTAGTAGTATAAATGAAGCTGAATTGGTTATCAGTTGATAACTATTGATGCAGGGTGGTAGATAAATCAGAGATGATTGTTCTACATACTTTTATACTATTTATATGCTTAAAGTTTTCCACAATAAAAAAACATTTTAAGACATCCTAAGTAGAGTAGAAGACAAGACATAGGCTTTGTTATCTTTATAACCCATATTACTAGGAAAGGAATTAATACTCAAATTGTGTAAAGAATTATTACAATGTAAATTTTTAAAAAATAGATAATGCTCTTAACTACCACACTATAAACATAACTCATAAAGGAGGAAACCTGAAGACATGCTCAGCCACATGCTCATTATTATTTCACACCCACCACATAAAAATTTTAAAGTCTGACAATATTAACAGAACACTTATACATTACTGGTTGGAGAACAAATTGGTATATCCATTTGGAAAACAATTTGGCATTATCCAGTAAACATTAAAAAAACAAGTGTTTTTTATGACTCAGGAGAAATGTGTATCAGGATATATGAGCAAGAAAATTCCTAACAGTATTATAACAGTAAAAAATGGAAACAACCCAACTGTCTATCAGTAGTAGAGTGGTTAAATATATTACATATACAGTAGACTACAACAGTGAGGAAAATGTATCACAAATCCATGGACATGGATGACTGTCTAACAGTGTTGAATAAAAAAGCAACTCACAAAAGAATAGTACAGTAGGCTTTCACTTCTATAAATGAAAGAATCAATAAAAGTAAATAATATTTTGAGTACTAGCATAAGAAGTAAATCTATAAAGCAACAGAATGATAACCACAAAATCAAGGTAGTGATCGTCTCTTGCTACAGAAAGAAAGGAATGGACTAAGGCAGGGGAATACAAGGAATATAAAAGTAGTGTGATTATACATGCTGATTTACTCATAACAGACCTGTTTGCCTATTTTCCTGGTGAAATAACTAATAGCCCTCTTTCACTCTCAAAAGTGTCCTAGTTTGGAAAATAAAATATATGTTCATCATTTTTAAAATATCTTTTTTCCCTTTAACCTAGATGGAGGGTATTGTATAATTCTTCCTTATAATATAAGTTCAGTTCAGTTCAGTTCAGTTGCTCAGTCGTGTCCGACTCTTTGTGACCCCATGAACTGCAGCACTCCAGGCTTCCCTGTCCATCACTAACTCTGGGAGTTCACCCAAAACCATGTCGATTGAGTTGGTGATGCCATCCAGCCATCTCATCCTCTGTTGTCCCCTTCTCCTCCTTCCCTCAATCTTTCCCAGAATCAGGGTCTTTTCCAATGAGTCAGCTCTTGGCATGAGGTGGCCAAAGTATTGGAGCTTCAGCTTCAACATCAGTCCTTCCAATGAACACCCAGGACCGATCTCCTTTAGAATGCACTGGTTGGATCTCCTTGCAGTCCAAGGGACTCTCAAGAGTCTTCTCCAACACCACAGTTCAAAAGCATCAATTCTTTGGTACTCAGCTTTCTTTATAGTCCAACTCTCACATCCATACATGACTACCAGAAAAACCATAGCCTTTACTAGATGGACCTTTGTTGGCAAAGTAATGTCTCTACTTTTGAATATGCTGTCTAGGTTGGTCATAACTTTCCTTCCAAGGAGTAAGCGTCTTTTAATTTCATGGCTGCAGTCACCATCTGCAGTGATTTTGGAGC
>NW_011495082.1:2521249-2521802 GCF_000754665.1 Bison bison bison
GCTTTGGCATAGTCAATAAAGCAGAAATAGATGTTTTTCTGGAACTCTCTTGCTTTCTCGATGATCCAATGGATATTGGCAATTTGATCTCTGGTTCCTCTGCCTTTTCTAAAACCACCTTGAACATCTGGAAGTTCACGGTTCACATATTGCTGAAGGCTGGCTTGGAGAATTTTGAGCATTACTTTACTAGCATTTGAGATGAGTGCAATTGTGCAGAAGTTTGAGCAATCTTTGGCATTGCCTTTCTTTGGGATTGGAGTGAAAACTGACCTTTTCCAGTCCTGTGGCCACTGCTGAGTTTTCCAAATTTGCTGGCATATTGAGTGCAGCTCTTTCATGGCATCATCTTCCAGGATTTGAAGTAGCTCAACTGGAATTCCATCACCTCCACTAGCTTTGTTCGTAGTGATACTTTCTAAGGCCCACTTGACTTCACATTCCAGGATGTCTGGCTCTAGGAGAATGATCACACCATTGTGATTATCTGGGTCATGAAGATCTTTTTTGTACAGTTCTTCTGTGTATTCTTGCCACCTCTTCTTAATGTCTT
>NW_011495082.1:2522068-2532597 GCF_000754665.1 Bison bison bison
CACACCATTGTGATTATCTGGGTCATGAAGATCTTTTTTGTACAGTTCTTCTGTGTATTCTTGCCACCTCTTCTTAATGTCTTCTGCTTCTGTTAGGTCCATACCATTTCTGTCCTTTATTGAGCCCATCTTTGCATGAAATGTTCCCTTGGTATCTCTAATTATCTTGAAGATCTCTGTAGTCTTTCCCACTCTATTGTTTTCCTCTGTTTCTTTGCACTGATCCTGAGGAAGCCTTTCTTATCTCTCCTTGCTATTCTTTGGAACTCTGCATTCAAATGGGTATATCTTTCCTTTTCTCCTTTGCTTTTTGCTTCTCTTCTTTTCACAGCTATTTGTAAGGCCTCCTCAGACAGCTATTTTGCTTTTTTTGATTTCTTTTTCTTGGGGATGGTCTTGATTACTGTCTCCTGTACAATGTCATGAATCTCCGTCCATAGTTCATCAGGCACTCTGTCTGTCAGATCTAGTCCCTTAAATCTTTCTCACTTCCACTGTATAGTCATAAGGGATTTGATTTAGGTCATACCTGAATGGTGTAGTGGTTTTCTCCACTTTCTTCAATTTCAGTCTGAATTTGGCAATAAGGAGTTCATGATCTGAGCCACAGTCAGCTCCCAGTTTGTTTTTGCTGACTGTATAGAGCTTCTCTGTCGCAGCTGCTATGCTTCTGCCCAATCATATAAAATATAGTAATCAAGTTATTCAACAAAAATGTCCTGTAAATGTGCTTCTTTATTAACACATTGAAAAACAAAATCTAGCAGAGGGTCAAATAATACCCAATTTTAAAGTACTGAATGTTAATTACTTCTTGAGATGTTTACAGCTATAGTAATGCAATGGGGAAATATTTGTGATTTTTATTGGTAAAAAAAATCATTGTTACTTCTGATAACACTGGTTTGTTGCCTATGTTCACAATTGAAAGAAATGCTAAATTTCACTTAGAGGTGTGCAAAAATTAAGTTATAATATTTTTGTCATCAAAATTCACAGAACTCTGTTTAAGACCTCAATTCATAGACTTCCTGACATCTGTTTTACTTCAGAGAGGTCATATTCCTTAGCCTCTCACTTTCTGGTTTGGGATTACACTCAAAATGAGATACAAGAACTAGTTTACTAGAAATAAAATAATATTTCTCTATGTGATGAACTTGAATGGGGAATATGTTAGAATGACTAGGTATACACACAGACAATGGGAATCTCAGAACTGCTTTAGAGTGTTTTATTTAAGAGGTTCAACAGTGATTCCAAACATGTACTGCCACGTGCAGTTATTCATAAAGAATTCATTATTGGTACCACCATACCCTACAGTATACTATTTGTCAATACCTGCAGCAATGCAACAATCCAAAAGAAAATTCAAATAGCTGGATACCTGAAAGTTTCATTGCCTAAAAGCAAAACATCTGACAACTTTTTGATTTGCCTTTCTCATGATTTGATGTCCCAGCAGAACAACTGGGGAGCCTAATTCTGACCAACAAGGAAGAATTGTTTGGCTAATTGGAAGAGACAGAAACCTTGGGAGTGAACAACCACATACAAAGGATAATTATAAGAAGGTAACATGGGCCTTAAAATATAGTGTCAAGAAACCTGAAGCTCCCAAATGAAGTGAGACTTGCAAAACAAAAAAAAAAATTGCTAAGAGAAGGCAAAGAAGGGGCTTTTTAAAATTCTATTCAAAGGCAGAAGATCAAGAAAGGGAAAGCCCACTTACAGCTTCTGTTGTAAGGTTAGAACTGAGAGAGAAAGCAGACTTCCTAAATATTGCTTTCTTCATTCTCTACAAAGGAAACTTGAGAAGCAGGTTGACATAGTAGAAAAAACTCTGTGTATTTGTGAGGTCAGGCAAACTTGGATATAATTTTCTGTTTCAATACTCAGTTATATTAACCTGGGTCTCCTTGTCCCCATCTGTAAAATGGAGAAAAGTATTTCTTTCTCATAGGATTGTTCTGAGTAATGGAAGTAATGCATTCAAAACACTGAGCCAGGCTCCTAGTAGTGACTCAAGTAAATAGGAACTTACTAATATTACTCAAAAGAGTAGTATACATAGTGACAGGAAACAGTACTCTTCCCAAACAGAAGGAATCGTAAGAAAGTACCTAACAGTGCCAATTTAGAATCCATCATCTAATATGAAGTGCTTGTACTGCAGATTTGGGGGATGGAAGGGCGAGGGGTACAAATAAGACCTGAGAATTTTTCCCATCTTTGAGGAATTATGGAAAACAGAATATTGCTAGAATGACATGGGCAAATGTCTGCTTTAAGGGTGACACGTGGAAATCTAAAACCTGGAATTTGGGGGGCTGTTTCTTCCCGTTAGTGTAATATTCATTTGCCCAGGGAAGGGGGAATTAAAAAAAAAAAAAGCTGAAACAAAGGAGTAGATTGAATTTTCCGAAGAAGAGCACAATGTGAAGGCACAGTCTTCAAAGCTAAGGTGATGAAGAAAGAACAGATTTCTTGAATTTCCTCAAAACTTCCAGAGGTAAAACTTAAGAAGAAAAAAATTGTATCCTTAAGCAAGATGTAGTGGGTTGAATGCTGCTGCTGCTGCTAAGTCACTTTAATCGTGTCCGACTCTGTGCAATCCCATAGACGGCAGCCCACCAGGCTCCCCTGTCCCTGGGATTCTCCAGGCAAGAACACTGGAGTGGGTTGCCATTTCCTTCTCCAATGCATGAAAGTGAAAGTGAAGTCCCTCAGTCGTGTCCGACTCTTCTCGACCCCATGGATTGCAGCCTACCAGGCTCCTCCGTCCATGGGATTTCCCAGGCAAGAGTACTGGAGTGGGGTGCCATTGTCTTCTCCAGTGGGTTGAATAGTAGCACCCAAAAAGATAATGCCCATGTCTCAAGCCCTGGAACGGTGTGAATGTTACCTTATTTAGAAAAAGGGTCTTTGCAGATGTAAATTAAGTTAAGGATATGGAGATGAAGAGATCAGTCACCCTGGACTGTCTGATCGGCTGTAACTTCAATGACAAGCATCTTTATGTGACAGACTGAAGAGGAGACACAGGGAAGAGGCGGCCATGTGACAGCGAGGCTGAGATGGGAGTAACACAGCCACAAGTGAAAAAGTGCTGGTGCCTCCCAGGCACTGGGAGGGGCAAAAAGCAGATTCTCTTCTAAGTCCTCCAAAAGTGCATCCCTGCTGACACTTTAGTTTCAGATTTTTGGCCTCAGAACTGTAAGAGAATACGTTTCTATGGTTTTAAGCCATCAGTGTGTGGTAATCTGGTACAGCAACCCTATGAAGTTAATACAAAGAGTTTAAAGGGAATCTCAATATTAGTCTTCCCTGGATTGGAGGGAATGGAGGGTTGTGAAATGGATGCTGGAGGGTGAAGGTCTAACGGACTCCTTGGAGGAAATACATGAGGCAGGATGGAGTTAGCAAATCACAGATCCCACAGTCTGCTTTGACAGTGTGTGTCAGAGTTTGGAAGAGACCTGACAGGGTTACCATGCTTGAATAGAACCAGAAAACCATGTGGCAGAATATTCTAATATTCAAAGAGTATTTCATGTCCTCAGACAGTTTGTTGGACTGACAAATGCTTCCCACTCTCTTGATCTGTTGCAGGAATTACAGCTGTCTGTATGCCAATACTTTTCATAATCGTGTACAAACTATTCATAGGAAAAGGTACTTTTCAACAGTCGCTGGCAGTCTCAAACCCTCAGAAACAGAGAAAAGATCATGGACAACTAAAGGAGTTCCAGGGATAGAGAATGGAAATCCACTTCATTTGGAAACCCTGCCTTCAATCTTGACCTGATTGGGATTTTATTCATTCAGTTGAGAGTCCCTAACACCTCTAACCCTCCACCAGGAGTACTCTGATCTTAGGCAAGAATCTAAAAGGAATTAACAGGATGCTCCGGGAGCATCTATAAGAGAAAAAAGTGAAAGTGAAAGTCGCTGAGTCAGACTTGTCCAACTCTGCAGTCCATGGGATCGCAAAGGCCAGAATACTGAAGTGGATAGTCTTTCCCTTCTCCAGGGGATCTTCCCAACCCAGGAATTGAACCCAGGTCTCCCTCATTGCAGGTGGATTCTTTACTAGCTGAACCACAGGGGAAGCCCAAGAATAGAATACTGGAGTGGGTAGCCTATCAGTTCTCCAGTGGATCTTCCTGACCCAGGAATCAAACCGGGGTCTCCTACATCGTAGGTGGATTCTTTACCAATTGAGCTATCAGGGAAGCCCATAAGAGAAAGCCGCAATCAAATACAGTATGGGTTTATCAACCAGACTTTCTCTAATTTTATTTTCTTCCTGACAGGGTTTCTAGACCCGTGCACCAATAAAATGCAGTACACAATATTTATCTGTACCCAACAAGCATTATTGACATTTTTCATCATAAACTCACAAGTAAATTGGGGAGGAAGCAGGGCTACAAGATAGCGCCTTCAGATAGTGGCTAATACCCAAAGGGCACTGACTCCTGGAGGCACTCAGCCTCTCAGAGGTTTTAGTGTAGAACTACTATCCCTTTATGGCTCAACACTGTATTTCACTGACTTGAGAAAACCCATACTTATCAAATTTTTATCCGATTCAAAGCTGGGAAGGGTAGGGGGTTTAACAAACTTTAGAACAGCTTGATGTTGACTCTGGGCTAAATTCTAGATAGTCATAATTAGAATTTTAAAAATTGGGGGAATCTGTAACCATACAGACCCAGCAAACTAACAGAAAAATTTTAAGTTAATTTACTCATTTAGATATCATAAAATTAGGGAACATCTGGGATTTCTAGTGGGTGAAGTGGCTAAGACTCAGTGGCTAAGCTGTCCAGTAGCTAAGACTCAGTGCTCCCATACAGGGGGCCTAGGTTCGATCCCTGGCCAAGGAACCAGATCCCACATGCCATAACTGAGAGTTCACATGCTACAACTGAAAGATCCCGCATGGCTGCAACTAAAGACCCTGCGTGCCACAACTAAGATCCAGTGCAGCCAAGTAAATTCATTTAGGGACCGTCTATTCTCTGCATATGTCTCCGTCAGGCTTTAGAAAGCTGATTAGGGTACTGCCCTCGGATTACACTTGTTTGAAATCTGGTAGGCGAAACAGACTTGTAAAGAGATAAGATATATTACAATATAAATGTGCATTGTAAGGCCTGATATTTAGGAAAAAAAGTTTTTAAGTTAACTACATTTAATTGTTTGGGATGGACTGGCATTAGCACCTGTAAAACACATCTAATAGTTTAATACGATGGACAAAACAATATTTTTTAAGTATCAATGGGCTGATACTCATTCTAGCTCATACAAGTTTATCTTCTAAAAATTAGTGATGACTTAAATACCCTAAGGAGGAAATACAAATAGCCAATAGAGATGTGTGCATGCATGCTGAGTCGCTTCCGTCGTGCGTGACTTTTTGTGACCCAGTGGACTGTAGCCCACCAGGCTTCTCTGTCCATGGGATTCTCCAGGCAAGAATACTGGAGTGGGTTGCCATTTCCTACTCCTAGGGATTTTCCTAACCCAATTATCAAACCTGCATGTCTTATGTTTCCGGCATTGGCAGGCAAGTTCTTTATCACTAGGAAATGTTTACCACTAGGAAGTCAATAGAGATATAAAAACATTAAAAAATTCATTCTCAATTGAAAGCAAATCAGGACAACAAATTTGAAAAAATCAATAAATGATAGCATTCCATGCTTGTAAAGGTGTGGTGAAATGGACACATAAACTGCTGGTGTACATTTATAAACATTTTAAGTATATAAAATGGCAACTTTGTGGAAAATTATAGTAAGACGAGTCATACTATGTAATGCAGCTATTTTATTCTAGGAATCTACTTTTAGAAATCTGAAATATATACACAAAATATACATAAGGAAGCCCACAATAATATTAATAAAAAATTAAGATAAAAAATTTTAATGTATAGTCTTAAAATGGAATGTCATAATTAGAATCATGTGTCTTATGAGAATGTAATATTGATATTATGTTGTTTTATATAATATCAATATTACATTATATTCAACTAGGAGGCTAGGGATCATGACTTTTCATTGCAAACCTTCTTGGTGCTAAGTCGCTTCAGTCGTGTTCAACTCTGTGACTCTATGGACTGTAGCCCACCAGGCTCCTCTGTCCGTGGGATTCTCCAGGCAAGAACGCTGGAGAACATTGTCGTGCCCTCCTCCAGGGGATCTTCCAGACTCAGGGATTAAATCTGCATCTTTTATGTCTCCTGCACTGGCAAATGAGTTCTTTACCACTAGCACCACCTAAGAAGCCCATAAACCTTCTTAAATATTTTGAATTTTGTGCCCTATGAATGTAACACATCCAAAAAAGTAACCATTTAAAAATAAAAATATTTAGCCTAAAATTTTAAAACTACACTTAAAAATATTTCTAATGATGGAAGGAAATACACTAAGTGAAAAGCAAGAAAAATTTATTAAGTCCTGTAGTGAATTCATATAATTGGAAAATGCCTATATAATTCTGGCTGTGTGACTAGAAACATTTTGTTCAGTATTTTTCACCCTAGGAGATCTAGGACCAGTTTACACACAAGCCAGGTTGGTAAACAAGCTCATCTAAGAAGGACTGGAGGAAAATGTGAATGTTTGGCCTGGAGTTTATGTGTGAGAGCATGATGGCTGTCTTCAAGTACCTGAAGTACTGTCATAAGGAAAAGGGTTCATACTTCCTTAGGAATGTCTCAGAGGATGAAACTAGACCCACTGACAAGAGCTATAGTAAGCCATTTCAGGTCAATGTCAAAAAGGAACAAACTTCTTTATTTGTTTATAGGCCATTTCAGCTCAATGTCAAGAAACACTTACTAACGGAATGGGGCAAAAAATGAGTGAATTTCCAGTCACTTGCAGGATTCAAGCATACATTGTCACCTACTTGACTGGACATTATGGAAGAGATTCAAGTATCAGAAGTGTGGCTTTTGGTAAAATTCCAACTGTGTGAGAAGTCATTTAACCTTTCTGGGACAGTTCTCTGTAAAATGGAGAAGTTTGACTAAATTATCTCCATGTTCCTTTTGAGTTTTAAATTGTTTTGATTCTGCATTGGGGTAATTACATTTGACTGATTTTTCCAGATTTACTTTATATTAGCCTCTTACCACTTGAAATACATCACACTTTCCTATGAGAATTAGTTTAGATGTTTAAAAAAAATTATAAAAATGCAAAACTTTCTGTAAGACATTATTGTAGTTCAACATCATTGGCCAGTAGGAAAATGCATATTAACACCACAATGAACTAATGCTACATACCTATTAGAATGGCTAAAATAAAAAATACTGATTATACCAAGTGCTGACAAGACATGGACTAACTATGTCTCTCATACTTTGCTGAGGGAAACGTAAAATGGGACAGCCACTCTAGAAACAGTTGGCAGTTTTTTTACAAAGTTAAATATATACTTATCATAAAACCCAGTAATCCAATTACTGGATATTACTCTAGAGAAATGAAAACTTACATTCACTCAAAAATCTGTACATAAATGTTCAAATCAGTCTTATTTGTTACAGCTAAAAACTGGAAACCACCCAATACTCTCCAATGGGTGAATTAATAAACTATGGTACATCCATATCATGGAACACTATTCAGCTATAAAAAGAACAAATTTGGTACATGCAACAATTTTCAGGGATCTCAAGGCCATTGTGCTGATGAGAAATCAGTCTCAAAAAGTTACATATGGTATGACCCCATTTATATAACATTCTCAAGATGGAAAAGTACAGTGATGGAGAACAAGTAAGTGGTGCCAGGATTTAGGGTTGGGGTAGGGTATGACTATAAAGGGGTAGCATGAGGAAGTTACTTTGGGGAAGCAGAATAATTTTAGGAATTTCATATCCTAATTGTGGTGATCACTATGCTAATCTATTACACATGATAAAATTTTATACAACTATACACTGAAAAGAGAATTATGTTTATCTTCACAGTTCTAGAAAGCAAGAAAATTTGTTTCATTTTCCACTTTTTGTTTAAACTGATTTTTTATGTTTAGCTTTGGACTGTCTCATAACCAATAATATGAAATGGTTTTCATGTGAAATTTTTTTTTTATTGACACGTGCCATAGAAATAACCACTCCAGTACTCTTGCCTGGAAAATCCCATGGACAGAGGAGGCTCGTGGGCTGCAGTCCATGGGGTCGCGAAGAGTCAGACATGACTGAGCAACTTCACTTTCACTTTTCACCTTCCTGCATTGGAGAAGGAAATGGCAACCCACTCCAGTGTTCTTGCCTGGAGAATCCCAGGGATGGGGGAGCCTGGTGGGCTGCCATCTATGGGGTCGCACAGAGTTGGACACGACTGAAGTGACTTAGCAGCATAGAAATAAAGGTGTGAGGTGTATTTCTGTTCAGTTCAGTCGCTCAGTCTGTCTGACTTTTTGACCCCATGGTATTAAGTAAATTAATTATTTATTTTCTTAATAGTACTTTTATTCTTTTTATTTGAAAGAATAAATGGTCGAACATGAAAGTAAATTCAAGTAAAGCTCACTTTTATTTATATTTCATTCTTATTTTAAAATTTTACTATCTCGTTTTTAAGGAAGCCTCTGAAAAAATATTTTTACATAAATTTTCACAGCTCACTCAAATGTGATCTGTATTTAAACTATTTATCTTGTGATTTGAGAGACTGTTTACACCTTGCTGGGTTCTACTTTAGCTGCTAATTCTCTCTGTTAATACTGAACTAAATTTACTTCCAATCAAATTGTACACAGAATTCCAATCAAATAAACACAGAAACTTAAAATTAATTCCTCTCCTAGGATAAGATCTACACAGAGAGTTTGTCCCAAGAGTGAATTTCTTGTGGATGTCTGTCAAACAGAATGAAGTAAGTCAGAAAAAGAAAAATATATATTGTATATTAATGCACATATGTGGGAAAATGGTACAAATGAATCTCCTTGCAGGGCGGGTATACAGACCAGATGTAGAGGATGGACTTGTGGGCACAGTGGGGAAGGGGAGGGTGGGCCAAACTGGGAGAGGAGCATCGACATATATACATGACGAGGGGGAAAAGAGAGCTAGTGGGGAGCTGCTGTCTATCCCAGGGAACTCAGCTCGGTGCTTTGTGATGACCTGGAGGGGTGGAATGGGGGAGTGAGTGACAGGGAGACTCACGAGGGAGAGGATATACGTACACAAATAGATTCACTTCGTTGTACAGAAGAAACTAACACAACATTGAGAAGCAACTATACTCCAATTAAAAAAAAATGAACAAAAAGTATAAACAAAATTTTTTAAAGGACCTAAAAATTATGTATGCTGTGACAGCATTTACATGTATAATTATTTGTTTACATACAAATACATTTTAATATAACATAAAAACAATAAAAAAGACTAAATGTCTCTTATACAATGATCCTTATGGATACTAAAATGTTAGTCTCTCTCACATAGTGTAAGTGTGTTCTTGTGGCTAAAATTACCAGTGTTCAATATTTTCAATTTTTTTTCTGGATATGTAAGAGTTTATATTTCTTAGTTCTGCAAGTGAGGCGGAACT
This sequence comes from Bison bison bison, assembly GCF_000754665.1. Taxonomy (NCBI): domain Eukaryota; kingdom Metazoa; phylum Chordata; class Mammalia; order Artiodactyla; family Bovidae; genus Bison; species Bison bison. The sequence goes on from NW_011495082.1 coordinate 2,531,674, forward strand.
GTGTGACTAGTTCTATCAATGAACAGTGGCCAGAGGTGGTACGTTACTTCTAGACCAAAACATTTACAAGTCAGCACATGATTCACCATGCTGTCATTCCTGGCACAAAGAACCCTGAGGCATCATTAAGAAGGAGTTACCAGAGAAAGGAAGCAGTCTGGAATGTTGAGCCACTGCATAAAGCGCTGCCCTAGAGAAACTCCTGGACTCTTAGCAGATTTGCCCAAGTAAGAAACTTTTATGTGAAATGCCTCTGAGATTCTGGCATAGTTTACTACTGCAGCATTCCCTAGCCTAAACTAAAAAGTTGAATCTGTGTACTAGCTTTGCCTATATCAAAGGTTGTCATGGCCTTTTCTGTTTTCCATACGTCGGATAATAGTTATAAGTTACAGCTTTTCTAATAATATTTAATATAATTAGGCTTTTAATTAAAAACTTATTCTATTAGTCTCTACCACCAACTTAATGGCTCAGATGGTAAAGAATCTGCCTGCAATGTGGAAGACTTGGGTTCGATCTCTGGCTTGGGAAGATCCGCTGGAGAAGGGAATGGCAACTCACTTCAGTATTCTTGCCTGGAGAATTCCATGGACAGAGGAGCCTGGTGGGCTACAGTTCATGGTGTTGCATGGCATCAGACACGACTGAGTGACTAACACTACCAACCTAAGATCACAAATTTCAAATCTAAATGAACAATGTTTTAAATTATACATACCTACTCAGCTGGTGAAGAATCCGCCTGCAATGCAGGAGACCCGTTAGATTCTTGGGTCCGGAAGTTCCCCTGGAGAAGGGATAGGCTACCCATCAAGTATTCTTGTGCTTCCCTGGTGGCTCAGACGGTAAAGAATCTGCCTGCAATGCAGGAGACCTGGGTTCAATCCCTGGGTTGGGAAGATCCCCTGGAGGAGGGCATGG
>NW_011495082.1:2532697-2541138 GCF_000754665.1 Bison bison bison
CTGAACTGAACTGAACTGAAGGTTATCCGATTTCTGAAATAAAATCAGTATCCAGTATCTACAAGCATATGTTCCAGCGATATTCAGGATATCCCAAATGTTTCTAGAAGTATATTAAGGGCTTCCCTGGTGGCTCTGATGGGAAATAAGCCACCTGCAATGCAGGAGACCTGGGTGCAATCCCTGGGTTGGGAAGATCCCCTGGAGGAGGGCATGGCAACCCACTCCAGTATTCTAGCCTGGAGAATCCCCATGGACAGTAGAGCCTGGTGGGCTACAGTCCATGGGGTCACAAAGAGTCAGACACGACCAAGCTACTAAGCACAGCACATATCTCAAACTTACACCTTGGGCTAAAGATTATCAACCAATAAAAAAGGATACATTTGCTTATGCAGTATTTTAATTCATTAAATAACCATCAATGCTTTTAGTCATGTTCCCTGGGAAGCAGGCCCTGAGACAGATTTGCATGCAGGAAGATTTATTAGGAGGTTCTCTTGGCAATAACACTTCTGGTGATATGCAGAATTGGATAGAGGGGGAAGCTGGGCTGTGAAAGGTTATAATAATTCCTAAACGAAAGCTATGGGTGGCTTTGAAGCTAGGGTGACCCTCAGCAGTGTTCCAAGTTGAGGCAAGCATGCTGGGCCCTGGTATACCCTCCAATGATCAGACACTGGATAAAAGACTGCCCCCAGGAAGTGCGTGTGACCTTGGGTAAGACAGTTTCTCGATAGAGCTGACATCTTGAGAGCGATGAGCCACAGCATTCCCAGCAGCTAGACAGACAAGTCCTTCAGTCCTGAAGAGTAATATGGTGTCAGGGGAATCTACCCCAGCGTACAGTATACCTCATAATCATGAAGAGGCATTTATCTATCTGACGTTGTTAGACGATCACCACCACCGTCATCATTGTCCCATTACTAACAGTTTTACTACATGCCCAGGCACATGTCTTAAGGACTTTGAAACTGTTAACTTACATAATTCCCCAAATAACCCTGTAATAACTCCTGTAATTCCCCAGATAACGCTACAATATAATCTTAAATGCCTTTTGTCTTCAAAATTAAAAATTAATATAGGTGCTTTATGCAACATACTCTAATCTCAGAAATGCATCACTAATGACCAGTCATTTCCATTTTAAGTTACTGTATCCAGTATGAGCAGTATCATTCAGGAACTGTCATGGGCCAGGATAGTTACTCTTTCCATGGGCTATACCATCTAAATCATGGATGGTATCATGATGTTTGTAATTTACTTTAAAGTAATTGAGCACGGATAATGTGACACTATGTGTGAATATATATGTGTGTTGATTTAGGCTATGTCATAAGCGCTATTGCTTGCCATAATTAGGAATTCACACTCCCAGGTATGGTCAGCTGATATTTACCCACAAAGCCACACTCCAGAGGAAGCTACTGCAAGTGCTTTCGTCATACTTACCTTGACCAACACCAGAATTTTGCTAATTAGCATAGTGAAATATTAACAGTTTTCATTGGTGAAATTAGTGTTGTTCAAGGTATATGGTTTGGCTCATGTATTTTAGACATTCCACCTTTGCTGAATAGAGTATAACAATCTAGCAAGCACCATAATCTGTATCTCTAGGAAAGGTACCAACCTGTATCTAGCTATTGCTTCATTGGATTCTGGTTGTCTGCATCCTGCCTCCAAATATTACTGCATCTACCTTAAGCGAACTTTTCATGCATGTTGTAGTCATATGTGATACATGCATGCTCAGTTGTGTCTGACTCTTTGTGACCCCGTGGACTGTAGCCCACCTCCTCTGTCCGTAGGACTTTCCCAGCAAGAATACTGGAGTGGGTTGCCGTTTGCTTTTCCAGGGGATCTTCCTGATCCAGGGATAGAACCCACGTCTCCTGCATCTCCTGCATTGATAGGAAGATTCTTTATTGCTGAGCCACTGGGGAAGCCCTCATTTGTGGTAGACAGTCTTCAAATTGATCCTTAATGCCCTTAATATTAGTGATTATTAGTATTTATCCCTTTGTGTAGTTCTCTCCACCCTCACACTGAAGAGAGATGACCTGTGTGATTAAGATATTCTGGAAAGGAAGATAGTGCCTTCCAAGGCTAAGTCTTAAAAGATATTGCAGACTCTGCCTTTTTATCTCTCGGATTATCTATTCTTGAGGAAGACAGGCACCATGCTGTGAAACTTACAGAGCCATCCACATGGGGAGGAGCTTGGTCCTCTGCTGGTGGTCAACACTATGTTGCCAGCTGTAGGGTGAGCCATTGTGGAAGCAGATCCTTCAGGTCTAGTCAAGCCTTCAGCTAATAAGGGCCCCAGCCAGCATCTGGACTCATGAGAGACCCCAAAACAAAACTACCCAGCCAACTTGATTTATCCCTGATCTACAGAAACTATGAGTTAATAAATATTTATTGTTACTTTAGGTCAGGAAGTTTTGGGGTAATGTGTTATGCAGTGATACAGTACATCATACTACTGATACATAAAAGGACATAAGAGAAAGGTGGAACCTAACTGAATTTATAGAAGAGACTGGATGAACTATTGTACCTAAGCCTCCTTGCTAATAACTATTTATTTTAAAAGGTCTGTTTATATGATAGAATTTGGTCAAATACTTGCTTTCACTGTAACTGAGTAGCAGAGCTATATGTCAGAGTAACCACCCTCTTCACTTACATCAAAAATTGGTGACTACTTCTAACTGTCAAAAAGAAAGAAATAACGTACGTGACCAAATTGACTTAGATAATTTTTCAAGACAGGCCTATTGATTTTTCTGTCTACTACAGCTTGGCTCTTTCCATTTCTCTTTATCACCACCAACAACCCAGTCCAGACTACCTTCAGCTCTCTCTCTGGACCTCTACAACAATTTCCTCACTCATCTAGTCATACCCGCAAGTCCTCTTCTATCCCATTATCAATATTAGCGTTGCTGCTGCTAAGTCGTTTCAGTCGTGTCCCTCTGTGCGACCCCATAGACGGCAGCCCACCAGGCTCCCCAGTCCCTGGGATTCTCCAGGCAAGAACACTGGAGTGGGTTGCCATTTCCTTCTCCAATGCATGAAAGGGAAAAGTGAAAGTGAAGTCGCTCAGTCGTGTCCGACTCTTAGCGACCCCATGGACTGCAGCCTACCAGGCTCCTCCATCCATGGGATTTTCCAGGCAAGAGTACTGGAGTGGGGTGCCATCGCCTTCTCCAATATTAGTGTTAGAGTGGCCCTTTTAAAACACACATCTATTCAAGTAATTCCACCACCACCTCTTCCTTTATTTAAAATCTTTTAGGACTCAGAAAAGATCGTAGGGCAGAGATACAGCCTAACATAGCCCTACCAAACTCCTGGCCGATCCGGTCCTATTGACTGAGTGTTGCCTTGAACTCTTCTCACTCTCGCTCTCTTTGATTGCCCATCATTGGCCTGCCTTCAATTATTCTTTTCCTGTTCCCACTCACAGCAGGGAATTTGCCTGTGGTATTTCCTCTACTTTGAAATCTCTTCCTTTTCCTCTTTGCCTAGTTCATGTCTACCTATCCTTCGTATCTGGTGCGGAAGTCAAAACTCTGCCACCTCCCTGATTCGCTCGGCCTCACCCATTGCCTCCTTTGCGTACCTGTCACACTGCAGTTTTACATTGGTTTGTTAACTAGTTGACTGATGTTTGGCTTACTGCTGTACATTCTGTAAGAGCACACACCATATCTACTTTAACTCATTTATGTATGCCTTGGAGCCCAAGAACACACTGCATATTTGGTAGACATTTGATTAAAAAACCGAGTAACTGACTCATTGAATGAACTCAGGTGGGTGTAAATATTGCTCCAGAGCCAGAGCGCCTAGGCTCAGATTCTGGCAGTTCCTGACTGTGTGAGGTTAAAATTACATCGCCTCGCTGTCCTCTCTAAACTGGGAATAATAATTACCGTGAAGGGTATCGCAAGGAATAAATGAGCACTGTACAGCAAGTGCAATCTTTATTACTGTTGTTATTAACATGCTTAGTCATTTTGTCATGCTAGTTCCTGCAGGCCATGGCTACTACTTCCTTGGATAAATTCATTCTTTTTTCATAGATAACAAATCCCAAGTGTCTGTGTAAAAACAAGATATATCAAACACAGAAAGTGAGGGCAGAGTCTCTAAACCTTTTTGATTGTCCTGTTTTGACTGAGGTATAAGGACACTCATATTAATCCTCACATCACGGTGCTTCTTTGGTAGTATACTATTTATACGAAAAGACAAAGCAGGATTTGGATTATGAGAATTTCAAAGAGTTCTATAGCTATCTTTTACTAGGGCATAGTTAACGCACCAAAAAAAAATTGAGCCTACCATCTCTTTGAGTTTTTTGCATTGATTACCTCCTTGTACTTCAAATAAGGGCAAGATATTAACATAATATGTATAATAATACTACCAATCTCTTTGGATTATAAACCTTCCATACTTTGAAGCACTGACTTTAAAATGTTAAAGCTGCAGGTTTATAACTTTTCAACACCGTATGTTATAAGCAATTGAAATGGTGTCCACTTACTTGACAATGGAAATATTGACACTCAGTGCAAAGGCAGCAATGGTTGGATCTTGTTTAGCAAATACTGCTTACAGAAGTTGTGAATGTTTGCATTTTATTATATTCAGGTCCCCACCTACAGATAGGTCTTTGTAAGGGTCATTCATTTGGAGACTAGGTCATAAACTGAAGGGTTGTTTTAGGTAAGTGTTGCAAATGATGTGTTCTGTTCTTTGTTTACTAACAACCATGAAAAACAACACTTGTTCTTTCCAGAGAAATTGAGATCACCCAGTCCTTGCAACTTAGGTCATTTTAGCTTGGGAGGGAAAAGAAAAGAATTCTTTTCAACTCCTTGCCAGTTCCTCCTGGCTTTTTGAGAAGGCGATACCTCTGAAAGAAAATAGATCAAAGTTACATGGGACTAAGGGTGGATCAGATAGCTATACTTTGTAGTCTGTTGAAAACAGAGCTAGCTTTACTGGAAAAGAGATTATTATGTGTTAGAGTTATAAGGAGCAGAGGAAAGGTTAGAGTAGTTACTAGCCTAAAAAACCAACCTCCATTTCTCTGCCACCTTGTCAGAACTTAAAATTCCACCATTAGAAATTCATTTGTTTGCATTTTAAACAGTAATTCCTTCAAGCAGTTAACTGTGGAAAAAAAGTTAATTCCCTATCAATTCTTTTTCCTGAAAGTGAATTTTGCAAGCACCGAGAGAGGTAACACTAGCTCCTAAAAGCTCTGATTTGACTGTAGGATGGTATGAAGAGAAAAGGTTGGAAGAGCACATTTTTTCATTTGTTACTCTGAGCATCTACAATAGAAGAAAGAAAATACATCACAGTATGATGTAATACAATGAAAATGACACAGACAACATAGGAGAGTCCTGTCATGCCTAGCATGTGATGACAACTCCACTTTCTTAAATATCCTGGTCTTTACCACATGTAAAATAGATAGCCAACGGGAATTTGCTGTATGGCTCAGGAAACTCAAACAGGGGCTCTGTATCAACCTGGAGGGGTGGGGTGGAGAGGGAGATGGGAGGGAGGTTCAAAAGGGAGGGGATATATATATACCTATGGCTGATTCGTGTTGAGTTTTGACAGAAAACAACAAAATTCTGTAAAGCAATTATCCTTCAATTAAAAAATAAATAAATTTTTAAAATACCCAGATCTTTAGCTTTTTTTTGACCATAATCATGCTAAATTCATCCCTCACTTATAGAGTGATTCGTATATACAGAGCACCTTGAGGGTAGTATAAAAATTTTAAGTTTTCTTAAAGAAGTTTTCCTAAGTTTTCTTTAAGAAGCTCTCCACGTGTCCTCTCTCCGGTAATTCATCACCAGTGCATAAACTGTTTACCTGTTAAGCTGTGTATGTTAGATTGAGACCCTGGTCACTAATAAGTGAGGAAATACATGTACCTTTGTCTTATAACAAGGAACCAAGTAATATACAAAAAGTAAATGTAAGACGAATAGATAAGGAAGGAGGCTGGTACACATTTATACATTAACTATTATTATGTGCTTGATATTTGCCAGTTGAACTAGAAAGGAAAAACTACGTGGGAGAAAATCTGTCTCCTTGTGATGAGCAAAGAGTTTGTGGCAGGATCATTGGAAAAGACTCTTATGCTGGGAGGGATTGGGGGCAGGAGGAGAAGGGGACGACAGAGGATGAGACGGGTGGATGGCATCACTGACTGGATGGACGTGAGTCTGAGTGAACTCCGGGAGTTGGTGATGGACAGGGAGGCCTGGCGTGCTGTGATTCATGGGGTCTCAAAGAGTTGGACACGACTGAGCGACTGAACTGAACTGAACTGAAACATTTGCTGGTGGGTGTAGGAAAGATGGAAATGGTAGCAAAGGAGTTGTCCTAATTTATACCAGCACTGGACAAGAAGTAGTACTACCCGTTTTCAAAAATTTTAGGGTGTAGTGGTATCTGATTATGGTTTTAATCTACATTTCCCCCATAAATAATGATACAGAATCATTGTCATATGCTTATTGATCATTTATATATCTAGATTTATGAAATGTATATTCAAATCTTTTGCCTGTTTTCAAAAAACTGAGTAGTTTTTCTCTCTCTTATTGATATATAGTGGTGCCTTATATATTTTGGGTGTACAATCTTTGTCAATAGTTGTTTCATATTTTTATTTTCTTATTCTGTGTATTATTTTCTAATTCTCTTAAAAATATCTTTTGATAAATGAAAGTTATTCATTTAATGAAGTCTATTTTATCAGTCTCTTTTTTTCACAGTTTGTTCTTTTGTATTTAAGAAAACATTGCCTATCTTAAATTCATGAAGATAGTTCCCCATGTTTTCTTCTAGAAGTTTCATTGCTTTACCCTTCACTTTAGATCTTTAGTCCATTTTGAGTTAATATTGTGTATAATGAAAAGAAGGGGTCAGGGTTAAAATTTTTACATATTCAATTGATCCAGAACCATTTATTGAAAAGATTATCCTTTCCTCCACTGATCGCACGTTTGTCATAAATCACACAATTCTTAATGTGTGATGATTTAACCTAAATATTCTATTAAATATATTATTTGAGTAAACAATACATTCAATTGATAAGAAAATCAAAACAAATTAATGAAGAAACTAAATTCAAAGGGGTACAAAAATGCAAATGCTGAAGAGCAGAAGACAATGTACCTTCTATCCTGTTCTTCCATACTCTTTCTCTAGAAGCAATGACAAGTGTCAGTGCTCAGATATGCAAACAATAGTGCGTGACTTTCTAGGGTACTAAATAGAGAAACCCCTTATCCCAAAGTCTACCTCCCTGATTCTAATGAAATGGCATCTCTAGGTGGTTCTGATATTGTTTCTAGGTAGTTCTGATACAAGTTTGTTCTAATATAATTTAAAATTCTATTTCCCTTTACTCTTAAAAAGCATATGATTAGATTTTTTAAAGCCCAATTAAAGACAAACACTTTATTTTATTATAGGGGTTCAACTTACTTATCGTTATTGTGATTGTGTTTATTCCTGCAATTTTATTTATAGTACTTTTTTTTCTTTTTTGCCTTTTGTGGAATTAATGAAGCTTGCTTTTTTCTTATTTTGGTAGTTTAGATAGTATACATCTTACTTTTTATTCTGCTCCTAGATATTTTTATTTTAACCTTTATTTAACATATATTTGGTCTTAAAGTGTAGAATTAAGCAGCATCTGTATCCTGCCCTTGATCCTGCCCTTCTCTCACACTTCCTCTTACAACTCAAATAGGGAAAGATCCAGGGTTTTTTGTAGAGCCAGAAGCTTATACAATCTGGGAATGCTCTTTAAAATAATTTTAAATTCTAAATTTAAAAATTGAGTCAGAAAGTGAATGTGTATTTAGAATGAGAAAAGATTTAGAATGTAAATTTTTGGATTTTACAAATTTACAAAAGCATGGGCTTCTCTGGTGGCTTAGTGGTTAAAGAATCCATCTGCAATGAAGGAGGCACAGGAGATACAGTTTTGATCCCTGCATTGGGAAGATCCCTTGGAGAAGGAAAAGCAACCCACTCCAGTATTCTGGCCTGAAAAATCCTATGGACAGAGGAGCCTGGCAGGATACAGTCCAAAGGGTCACAAAGAGTCAGACACGACTGGGCAATTAAGTATGCATAGGCACAAATCTTTAACAGATGATAGTTTCAAAAACATAACATAATCCAGAAAATAACATAATATTTCTATTAACTGCCTAGGGTAGTTCTATAGTGCTTTCCCCCTACATTTTCTCTTCAGTTCAGTTCAGTTCAGTTCAGTTGCTCAGTCGTGTCCAACTCTTTGCAACCCCATGAATCATAGCATGCCAGGCCTCCCTGTCCATCACCAGCTCGTGAAGTGCTTG
>NW_011495082.1:2541238-2541730 GCF_000754665.1 Bison bison bison
TTCGTTTTCTGAATGTTGAGCTTTAAGCCAACTTTTTCACTCTCCTCTTTCACTTTCATCAAGAGGCCTTTTAGTTCCTCTTCACTTTTTTGCCATAAGGGTGGTGTCATCTGCATATTTGAGGTTATTGATATTTCTCCCGGCAATCTTGATTCCAGCTTGTGTTTCTTCCAGTCCAGCGTTTCTCATGATGTACTCTGCATATAAGTTAAATATCTAACTGTTGCTTCCTGAACTGCATACAGGTTTCTCAAGAGGCAGGTCAAGTGCTCTGGTATTCCCATCTTTCAGAATCTTCCACAGTTTATTGTGATCCACACAGTCAAAGGCTTTGGCATTTCTGATTATTGGAAAGTTAAACAACAAATTGTCTTCTAGCTGTGTATACTTCATGCTTGGTCCCTCTGTCCCCCAGCTATCTACAGAACTTCTGGGTACTGTGTGATATACTTACATCACAATCCATGCCTCAGTTCTGTAGCTTCACCAGGT
>NW_011495082.1:2541830-2558142 GCF_000754665.1 Bison bison bison
CTCAGCTTTCTTCACAGTCCAACTCTCACATCCATACATGACTGGAAAAACCATAGCCTTGACTAGATGGACCTTTGTTGGCAAAGTAGTGTCTCTGCTTTTCAATATGTTATCTAGGTTGGTCATAACTTTCCTTCCAAGGAGTAAGCGTCTTTTAATTTCATGACTGCAGTCACCATCTGCAGTGATTTTGGAGCCCAGAAAAATAAAGTCTGACACTGTTTCCACTGTTTCCCCATCTATTTCGCATGAAGTGGTGGGACCGGATGCCATGATCTTCGTTTTCTGAATGTTGAGCTTTAAGCCAACTTTTTCACTCTCCTCTTTCACTTTCATCAAGAGGCCTTTTAGTTCTTCTTCACTTTTTTGCCATAAGGGTGGTGTCATCTGCATATTTGAGGTTATTGATATTTCTCCCGGCAATCTTGATTCCAGCTTGTGTTTCTTCCAGTCCAGCGTTTCTCATGATGTACTCTGCATATAAGTTAAATAAGCAGGGTGACAATATACAGCCTTGACTTACTCCTTTTCCTGTTTGGAACCAGTCTGTTGTTCCATGTCCAGTTCTAACTGTTGCTTCCTGAACTGCATACAGGTTTCTCAAGAGGCAGGTCAAGTGCTCTGGTATTCCCATCTTTCAGAATCTTCCACAGTTTATTGTGATCCACACAGTCAAAGGCTTTGGCATTTCTGATTATTGGAAAGTTAAACAACAAATTGTCTTCTAGCTGTGTACACTTCATGCTTGGTCCCTCTGTCCCCCCAGCTATCTACAGAACTTCTGGGTACTGTGTGATATACTTACATCACAATCCATGCCTCAGTTCTGTAGCTTCACCAGGTGAGTCAGCACAGTTGGAAGCAGGGTCCCTTAGACCTTTTCTACATTGAAGGCACTACGGAGAAAAGTTAACTATTCACAAATTGACCATGACCCACCCTAATATATTCCCATAAATTTAAATTAAATTATTTTCTCAGTCCAGTTCCCAAAATATCCATAGATATGCAATACCATCTGTTTTAAGAAGTATAGCAGAGAGGAATTCAGAGAAGAAACAAGAAGTGATCAAATGATTATTTTAGCAAATAAATATATTTCAATATTTTCAACTAATTTACATTTTAAAGACTTTTTTAAAAAAAGGATAGGCATATAAATCATATGATCATCTCAATAGATGCAGAAAAACTTTTGATGAAGTCCAACATCGATATATGATAAAAATTCTCAACAAAGTGCATACAGAGGGAGCATACTTCAACATGATAAAGTTTATATTAATATGTGATAAACCTACAACTAACATCATACTCAACAGTGAAAAGCTGAAAGTATTTCCTTTAAGATCAGGAAGAAGACAAGCATATCCATTCTCATCATATTATCCAGTATAATATTGGAAGTCCTAGTCACAGCAATCAGACATGAAACGAAAGGAATCCAAATAGAAGAGGAAGTAAAACGGTCATTGCTTGAAGATGACAAGATGTTATATGTGGAAAATCCTAAAGACAACACCAAAAAACTATTAGAACTGATAAATGAATTCAGTAAAGTTGCAGGATATGAAATTCATATACAAAAAACCTGTTGCATGTCTATACAATAACGATGAATTAGAAAGAGAGATTAAGAAAACAATCCAATTTACAACTGCATCAAAAAGAACAAAATACCGAGGCTAAATCTAACCAAGGATGTAAAAGACATGTACTTGGAAACTGTAAGACATTGATGAAAGAAACTGAAAATGACACAAACAAATGGAAATATGTATCATAGATTAGAAGAATTAATATTGTTAAAATGAACATACTCCCCAGCAATCTACAGACTCAATACAATTTCTATCAAAATACCAAAGGTGTGTTTCACAGAACTAGAACAAGTAATTCTAAAATTTGTATGGAAACACACAAAAGACCTGAATAGCCAAACAATCTTGAGAAAGGAGAAGAAAGTTACAGATATCATCCTTCCTAATTTCAAGCTATACTGGAAGGCTACAGTAACCAAAGCAGTATAGTACTAGCATAAAAACAAACACAGAGATCAACTGAATAAATTAGAGAGCCTAGGAAAAAAAACCCATGCTTTTATAGTCAGTTAATCTATGACAAAGGAGGCACATATATACAACAGGAAAAGACAGCTCTTTAATAAATGGTGTTGGGAAAACTGGACAGCTGCATGCAGAAGAATCAGACAAGACCAGTTTCTCACACCATATACAAAAATAAACTCAAATGGATTAAAGGCTTAAATGTAAGACTTGAAACCATAAAAATTCTAGAAGAAAACATCAGCAGAGTGCTCTGACATCACGTTTCGGAATATTTCTTTCTCAAGAGAAATACAAGCAAATATAGACAAATGGAACTACATCAAACTAAAAGGCTTTTACACAGAGAAAGAAACTATCAAAACAAAAAGGCAGCCTATTGAATGGGAGAAGATGTTTGCAAGCAATACGTCTGATAAGGAGTTAATATCCAAAATGTACAAAGAGTTCATGTGGCTCAACATCAAAATCCAAACAACCCAATTCAAAAATGGGCAAAGGACCTGAGTAGACATTTTTTCCAAAGAAAACATGCAGATGGACTACAGTTCAGTTCAATTCAGTCACTCAGTTGTGTCATACTCTTTGCGACCCCATGGACTGCAGCATGCCAGGCTTCCTTGTCTATTAGAAACTCCCAGAGCTTACTCAAATTCATGTCCACTGAGTTGGTGATGCCATCCAACCATCTCATCCTCTGTTGTCCTTTTTTCCTCCCGCCTTCAATCTTTCCCAGCGACCGGGTGTTTTCAAATGAGTCTGTTCTTCACATCAGGTGGCCAAAGTATTGGAGTTTCAGCTTCAACATCAGTCCTTCCAATGACTATTCAGGACTAATTTCCTTTAGGACTGGTTGGATCTCCTTGCAGTCCAAGGGACTCTCAAAAGTCTTCTTCAACACCATAGTTCAAAAGCATCAATTCTTTGGCGGTCAGCTTTCTTTATAGTCCAACTCTTACATCCATACATGACTACTGGAAAAACCATAGCCTTGACTAGACGGACCTTTGTTGGCTGTATAGAGCTTCTCCATCTTTGGCTGCAAAGAATATGATCAATCTGATTTCGGTATTGACCATCTGGTGATGTCCATATGTAGAGTCTTCTCTTGTGTTGTTGGAAGAGGGTGTTTGCTATGACCAGTGCAGTCTCTTGGCAAAACTCTATTAGCCTTTGCCCTGCTTCATTTTGTACTCCAAAACCAAATTTGCCTGTTACTTCAGGTATCTCTTGACTTCCTAGTTTTGCATTCCAGTCCCCTATTATGAAAAGGACATCTTTTTTGGGTGTTAGTTCTAGAAGGTCTTGTAGATCTTTATAGAATCATTCCACTTCAACTTCTTCAGCATTACTGGTCAAGGCATAGACTTGGATTACTATGGTATTGAATGGTTTGCCTTGGAAATGAACAGAGATCATTCTGTCATTTTTGAGATTGCATCCAAGTACTGCATTTTGGACTCTTCTGTTGACTCTGATGGCTACTCCATTTCTCCTAAGGGATTCTTGCCCACAGCAGTAGATATAAAGGTCATCTGAATTAAATTCGTCCATTCCAGTACATTTTAGTTCACTGATTTCTAAAATGTCGATGTTCACTCTTGCCATCTCCTGTTAGACCACTTCCAATTTGCCTTGATTCATGGACCTAACATTCCAGGTTCCTATGCAGTATTGCTCTTACAGCATAGGACTTTACTTCCATCACCAGTCACGTCCACAACTGGATGTTATTTTTGTTTTGGCTCCGTCTCTTCATTCTTTCTGGAGTTATTTCTCCACTGATCTCCAGTAGCATATTGGGCACCTACTGCCCTGGGGAGTTCATCTTTCAGTGTCATACCTTTTTGCCTTTTCATACAGTTCATGGGGTTCTCAAGGCAAGAATAATGAAGTGGTTTGCCATTCCCTTCTGTGGTCCACGTTTTGTCAGAACTCTCCACCATGACCCATCCATCTTGGGTGGCCCTACACAGCATAGGTTCATTGGCCTATGAGCCTATGAAGCCTATTTCATTGAGTTAGACAAGGCTGTGGTCCATGTGATCAGTTTGGTTAGTTTTCTGTGATTGTGGTTTTCAGTCTGTCTGCCTTCTGGATGGAGAAGGATAAGAGACTTATGGAAGCTTCCTGATGGGAGAGACTGACTGAGAGGGAAACTGGGTCTTGTTCTGATGGGCGGGGCCATGCTCAGTAAATCTTTAATCCAATTTTCTGTTGATGGGCAGGGCTGTGTTCCCTCCCTCTTATTTGACTTGAGGCCAAACTATGTTGGAGGTAATGAAAATAATGGCAACCTCCTTCAAAAGGGCCCACGCATGCACTGCTGTACTCAATGCCCCCAATCCTGCAGCAGGCCACCACCAACCCATGCTTCCACCAGAGACTCCTGGACACTCACAGGCAAGTCTGGGTCAATCTCTTGTGGGGTCACTGCTCCTTTCTTCTGGGTCCTGGTGCACACAAGATTTTGTTTGTGCCCTCCAAGAGTCTGTTTCTCTAGTCCTGTGTAAGTTCTGGCAGCTCTATGGTGGGGTTAATGATGACCTCCTCCAAGAAGGCTTATGCCATACCCAGGTCTGCTTCACCCAGAGCCCCTACCCTGGAGCAGTCCACTGCTGACCCGTACCACCACAGGAGACACTAAAACACAGCTCTGTCTTAGTCTCTGTGCAGTCTCTGGGTCCTGGTGCACACAAGATTTGGTTAGGATTAGGGTTATAGCATCTCTGGCATGTAAGGGGTTTGATTCTAAACTTGATTTTGCCCTTCCTACCATCTTGCTGGGGCTTATCCTTTGCTCTTGGACATGGGGTATCTCCTCAAAATCGCTCTAGTGCTGCACAGGCACCGCTCCAGTGCCTGGCACTACAGACACATGAAAAGATGCTCAACATCCTAATTATCAGGGAACTGCAAATCAAAACAACAATGAATTATCACATCATACTTGTGAGAATGACTGTCATCAAAAAGACATCAAATATAAATGTTGACAAGGATGTGGGTAAAAGGAAACCCTCACATGTGGAATGTATATTGGTAAAACCACTATAGAATATATTATGGAGATTCCTCAAAAAATTAAAAATAGAACTACCATCGTGCTCAACATGCTCATTTGTGTCTGACTCTTTGCAACCCAATGGACTGTAGCCCACCAGGCTCCTCTGTCCATGGGATTTATACAATCTAGCAATTCCAATTATAGGTATTTTCTTGAAAACAGACAAAAACAAAAAAACAAAAAACATTAGTTAGAAAATATACATGCACCCCAATGTTCTTTGCAGCATTATTTACAACAGCCAAGATATTGTAGGAACCTAAGTGCCCATCACTAGATGAATGGATGAAGAAAATGTGGTACATTTATATAATGGAATATTAGTCAGCCATATAAAAAATGAAATCTTGCCATTTACAACAACATGGATGGAGAGAGAGCATTAAACATTAAGCCATGCAGCTAATGCTCCTTATACCTTTTCCTGCTCTCTACCTGTAAATTGAAAAAGATCCTGCTATGGTTTGAATGTTTGAAATTCTAGACTTGAGAGATTATGGCATCAGGAGATGGGGCTTTGGGGAGGTCGCTTAGGTTATGAGGGTGGAATCCTCATGAAAAGGATTAATCTTTTCATAAAAAAGACCCCACAGGTCTGCTTACCCTCTTCTGTGAGAATGCACAGAGACATCATCAGCTATAGGCTAAAAAAGGCCTTCACCAGAACGTGACCATCCTGGCACCTTGATCTTGGATTTCCCAGCCCCCAGAAGTGTGAGAAATAAATTTGTGTTGTTTACAAGTTTCCCATCTGTGATATTTTATTGTAGCAGCTCAAATAGACCAAGATAGATGTTTTCTTTATTTTAGGCTTGAATGTTTAATGCTTTCTCAGTTTAGAATTACATTGACCTACTTCAAAAATGGCTACCATTTATTTTATTTTTTAGGAAGTGTTCCCTCCTGCTACATTTCCTAAAAGAGTTTGCATCTGACAAGGACTGTTTCTTTAAATGTTTGATAGGATTCACCAATTAAATCATCTGTGCCTAGAGCTTTCTCTGCTAGGAGGTTTTTTATTACAAAAATTCAATTTCTTCAGGTAAAGAGTTATTCAGATTTTCTGTTTGATTTTTTGTCAGTAGAATAAGTTATATTTTTTAAAGAATTTGTCTGTCATATAAATTGATGAATTTATTGGTATAAAGATACTCATAATATTTCCTTATTATCCATTTAATTCTTTAAGATCTACACTGAATGTTGTTGTTTAGTTGCCAAGTCTAACTCTTTGCAACCCCATGGCCTGTAGCATGCCAGTCTCTTCTGTCTTCCACTATCTCCCTGAGTTTACTCAAATTCATATCCATTGAGTCAGTGATGCTGTCTAACCTTCTTATCCTCTGCCGCTCCCTTCTCCTTTTGCCTTCAATCTTTCCCAACATGAGGGTCTTTTCCAATGAGTCAGCTCTTTGCAGCAGGTGGCCAAAGTATTGGAGCTTTAGCTTCAGCATCAGTCCCTCCAATGAATATTCAGGGTTGATTTCCTTCAGGATTGACTTATTTGATCTCCTTGCAGTCCAAGGAACTCTCAAGAGGCTTCTCCAGTACCAAAATTCAAAAGCATCAGTTCTTCAGCGCTCAGCCTTCTTTATGGTCGACATCTCGTATCCATACATGACTACTGGAAAAACCATAGTTTTGACTATACAGACCTTTGTTGGCAAAGTGATGTTTCTGCTTTTTAATGCACTGTCCCTTCCCTGGTAGCTCAAATGGTAAAGAATCTGCCTACCATGCAGGAGATCAGAGTTCAGTCCCTGGGTCAGGAAGATCCCCCAGAGAAGGGGATGGCAACCCATTCAAGTATTCTTGCCTGGAGAATTACAAGGACAGAGGAGTCTTGCAGACTACACTCTATGGGGTTGTAAAGAGTTGGACACCACTGGGCCACTAACACACACACAATACGCTGTCTAGGTTTGTCAGAGCTTTTCTTTCCAGGAGCAAGCGTCTTTTAATTTCATGTCTGTAGTCCTGTCTGCAGTGATTTTAGAGCCCAAGTTAATAAAATCTGTCACTGCTTCCACTATTTCCTCCATCTATTTGCCATGAAGTGATGAGACCAGATGCCATGATCTTAATTTTTCAAATGTTGAGTTTCAAGCCAGCTTTTTCTCTTTCATCTTTCACCCTCATCAAAAGGCTCTTTAGTTCCTCTTAACTTTCTGTCATTAGAGTGGTATCATCTGCATATCTGAGGTTGTTGATGTTTCTCCCAGCAATCTTGATTCCAGCTTGTGATATATCCAGCCTGGCATTTCACATGATGTACTCTGCATAGGAATTAAATAAGCAGGGTGTCAATATACAGTCTTGTTGTACTCTTTTCACAATTTTGAACTAGTCAGCCACATTTTGAACCACATGTGTGGTTTTAACTGTTCCTTCTTGACCTGCATACAGATTTCTCAGGAAACAGGTAAGGTGATCTGGTACTCCCATTTCTGGAAGAATTTTCCAGTTTGTTGTGATCCACACAATCAAAGGTTTTAGGATAGTCAATGAAGCAGTTTTTCTGGAACTCCCTTGCTTTCTCCATGATCCAGTGAATATTGGCAATTTGACTCTGGTTCCTCTGCCTCTTCAAAACCCAGCTTGTACACCTTTTTTATTCTTCACACTGATAACTTCTGTTCTCTCTCTTTCTCTTTGTTTTTGTCAGTCTAGCTAGGAATTTATCACTTTTGTTAAGCTTTCCAAAGAGCTGTGTTTGGGGCTTTGTTAATTTTTTCTGTTGTTTCCTATTTCATTGTTTCCTATTCTTATTTTTATTATTTCTCTTTCCCACTTATTCTGAGTTTACTTTGCTTTTCTTTGTCTAACTTTTTAAACTGGAAACTTAGTTACTGTTTTTATAATTTCTTTTCTAACATATGCATTTAGAACTGTAACTTTTTCTTAAAGCACTCTTTTAGCTGCATCTCATACACTTTGATATGTTGTATATTCATTATCATTCAGCTTGAAACAGTTTGTTTTTTATTTAATTATTTTTGGCGGCCTTGGTCGTCTTTGCTGTGTGCAGGTTTTCTCTAGCTGTGGCAGGCGGGGGCTGATCTCTAGTTGTGGTGCCTGGGATTCTCACTGTGGTGGCTTCTCTTACCGCAAAGCACAGGCTTTCGGGAGAGTGCTGGTTCAAGAAGTTGCAGCACGTGTGCTCCAGAGCATGAGGCTTAGCTGCCCGTGGCATGTGGAGTCTTCCCAGACCAGAGATTGAACTCACGTCCCCTGTACTGATAGGCAGATTCACTGGACCACCCAGGAAAGACTTGAAATATTTTCTAATTTCTATTGTGGTTTCCTTTTTTAACCCACTGGACTAATAAAATGCGTAATGTGAATTTCAAATATTTGCATTTTTGTAGATATAGCTTATTATCATTGATTGTGATCAGAGAAGATACTTTTCAAGACTTCAGTCTTTTAAAATTTATTAAGATTTGTTTTACAGCTCAGCATATGATCTATTTCCGTATACCTTGTGTGCATGAAAAGAAGGGTATTCCAGCAGTTGTTGGGTATTCTGTAAACGTCAGGTCAAGGAAACTGGTGGTGTTCAGATCTACATCTTCACTGATTTTTTTCTGGCTGTTCTGTAAATTGTTGGGAGAGGGGTTTTAAATATTCCATGATTATCTATTTGTCTATTTCTTAATTTAATTCTCAACCTTTACTTCGTGTGCTTTAAATATCTATTATGGCTTCCTAATTAATGATATTTTTATTATTATGAATTATCCCTATCTTTGTTAATTTCCTTTGTCTTGAAGTCTGTTTCATGTGATATTAACATAGATATTTCAGACTTCTTTGATTGTTTCTATGGTTTATATAATGTTCCATCTTTTTACTTTCAACCTAGCCATGTATTTAAAACAATTTTTTTTTAACAGAACATATAGTTGGGTCTTGCTTTTTTTATTATCCATTCTGAAATTTTCTACCTTTTAGCTAGAGTTTTAATAAATTTATATTTAATGAATTATTATTCTGCATTTATTCTTAGCACTTTACTATTTGCTTTGTTTGCCCATTAGCTTTTTGTTCATCTTGGTCTATTTATCCATAGACTTTAGGCTAATTGAACATTAGTTCTTTAGGCCTATAAGACTGCAAGTTTTTATCTAGTTTTTAGTCATCCATCATGGAACTAGATGGCAAAAAAAAAACCCATAAAAATGGGAAGTTCACTTAGTGTCATTAACTTTATCAATTAATTTTTCCGATTCCCTCCCATTTTTTATTACTTTTGGTCATATTCCCATATCTTGAGATAGTTGTTTTGATATTTTGTCCATATTTTATCTTTGTTACCTGTGGAACAGTTGTTTAATAGGAGCTACTCTCCCTTTGCCAGAGATGGAATTTAATTTTTAAAGCTCGTAACACCAGTGTCACAGTGGCCCTCACTTTTACAGTTTCTGATGAATCTAGATGTTTCAGTGACGCCCACCAGTTTGTAGCAATGGCTTTCTGCAATAATGAACTAGTAGAGGTACATTAACGGATCACTGCTGGCTCTGAAATCTGTTATTGTTGGAATCATAAAGAAAAGCTTGCTAGGTATATTTTGTATCTGTGAAGTATTAAGAATATTAATAAGAAAATGAATAACCAAGATTTTAAGTGTTTACTTTTGGATAGTAGAATTATAAGATGATTTGTTTTCTGAACTTTTTTAGAGTTTTCCAAATCTCTATAACTGAACTGCTTTGTAATTGAAATGAAGATACCATTTACCTTTGACTAAAAAGAATGAAAGAACACTAACATCTGCTGAGTACCTACCACGAGCTGAGTAGTGCACTAGGTACTGCCTCATTTAAAAGTGTTTTTATTTTTTAAACTGGAAGAAAATATTTTTTAAATTAACTCTTAAGGTGTAGTTTAAAAGTACATTTTTTTTTTCATAATGATGTCTCTTGTGTTTTTTCCCCCCAATTAGAGCTTTCTGTGTCCTCCCTAGGTTAACATTAGTAAATGAGTTCTAGATACTCATAAATATCTGGTATGCAGTGTGGGTGAAAAAAATCAATGCTCCTTCAATATACTGAGGCATTAAATTTAACTTCTGGTAATCTTGGAAAGGCATAATTTCCTTGTGTCTTCCTGATATTCTTGAGTTACCTAAACTATGTGGGGATCTTGTCCCCTAAACTGTGTGGGGATTGCTTGTTTATTCTAAACAGCAATAAAATGTTTCATTTAATGCAGGAGCAATGACACCTTTCATCCAGTCTCATTCAATTTACCAGTTTAATTTTTTTCTGCTCACTCTTTCAGAATGCTTAAGAAAGAAGAGAACAGCCATAACAGAGCAAGGCTGAGCAGTATATGGTCTACTACATGCACAGAATTAGAGGCCAAGCAAACTTCAGCCCTCATTTCCTGAGCACCAAAAGCAGCTTCTGTGTTCTTGCCCGAGGGCCTACCCTCTGTGCTTTCTAGGTAAAACTGCCATGGATTCCCTCTCCTAATCGGGAGAAGGTGATTGGATTGAGTCATGTTTCACATGAAGCATTTTGGCCCCTTATCTGAACCAGTCATTACATCTTGAGGCAGTTGTAACTAGGGCTGCTGTAATGATCTGACAAAAGACCTATTCCTTCAACATTACCAGTCATTAACTTTCTAAGACAAGATGTGACATGCCACAGCCCTCAGACAGTTCATCCAGTAGGAGCCTCTTCTTGACAAATACAATCCCTTTTCACCTTTGTTCATGACAATTTTATTTCTTTCACAGTGTCAAACTACCAATTTTTCCAAGTCAGCACTTCCTAGTTGGACCAAGGGAATTTTTTTTTTCCAATTTAAGGAGGGGTGCCACTATCTTTTCACTTTTGATTGTATCTTACTTTAATTGGTCTTCCTTAGAATAGTAATTTTAAGTAGATTCACATTTAAAATAGCAAAGCTTGATACTAATGCCTGTCACTGTTTTCTTTATCATTATTTTTGCTGCAAATTTTACAATTTGAGGTATAAAAGCCCATTTTAAGCATATGCACAATTTCATGTTCCGTGTGTGCAGTACTTATTCTACAGATGTGATATCAAGATGAATCCAGCAATTGGGATAGTTGCCTTAAAGTAGAAGAGAAATAGGATGCTCAGTGTATAGTCTTCAATTCTTGACTTTATTTAAGTAATTTTCCCTACCTAGAAAATGTTAAAATAAATTCTCTTGTAAAAACGGGATCATTGGTTCAAAACATCTCATTTTCCTCCAGTGGTTAACCCAATGCAAAACTATGAAACTAATACCAAAATTAAGAAGCACTTTTCTTTAAAGCCGTGATTCCCCTGGAGAGTCTCATTAGCTAGAATCCATGTTCAACCATCTGAAACCCAATGCAGCATTTGAACAGAAGTGGGACATGGTTCTTTTTCAATTGACTTTAAAGGTAACTAGGCAAACAGTACAGGAGTGCACAGGAAAACTAAACTGAGAGACTGGCGAAAAACAGATCACAGAGAATATTATGGCCTAACAGCAGTCTGAAGTGAGAACCTACAAATAAACGGTCAAGGAAAAGACGTTCCAAGTCAAGTAAGGAAAGGAAGTTAGGAAAGTTGCTATGCAGTTGCCAGATGATAACCAAAGACATAAGGGTATGGGCTCTTGTATTGAGCCTAGACTTTCTCTCCAGATAACCCTTCTCTAGGGTGTAGAATGTGTGTGTGTGTGCTCAGTCGCTCAGCCATGTCTGCCTCTTTGCAGCCCCATGAACCGTAGCCTACCAGACTCCTCTGGCCATGGAATTTTCCAGGCAAGAATACTGGAGTGGGTTGCCCCTTCCTACTCCAGGGGATCGTCCCCACACAGGGATCAAACCCATGTCTCCTGCATTGGCAGGTGGATTCTTTCAAAGGTTTATGAGATAGAGTTTACCAGGGCTCAGCTTAAGATAAAAAGAATGAGAAGGAAGAAAAAAGAAAAGAAAAACAACCGAAGAAGGGGTAGTAACTTCAGCTTTTGTTCTCTCTTAAGACTGTCACAATGAGTCCGGCAGCAGATGATCTGCATAGTAATTAGAACTGAATGGATGGGGTCTCTGAAGAACAAAAGAATCCAGGGCTAAAGTCTGAGTGCCAGATGGTACCTAAAGTGGTGAGGCCAGGAGGAGAAAGGAATTCCTTGAGAAGACAGAGAATAAGGATTGGTGGATATAAGAGAACAAACTTGTGAAAGCTATTAAAATTAATTATTAATTAATTGACATTTAGGTAACTTTCAGCTATTCATTTACAGAGGAAACCCACATTTAGAAGTTACAGTTATTTTTATTCACTTAAAACTGTAGATTTTCCTCAGGATATATAATTTTTTAAATTAATAATCCAAACCATGAACTAGAAAAGCTAGTTATTACCACGTGACAGTTTTATGCAATTGGGTATAATTGTTTACTTTTTGTTCCACGTTCTCTCATTTTTCTTTTCTGTCTTAATTAGATTTTCAGTACCTCCAGGGCTGGATAAATATCATGCATTGCTTAAAAGCCTGGACCACTGAAGGTTGATAGAGCAGGTGTGACTCCTAAGCTTCTCTTATTTGTGTGGCCTTCAGCAAACTGGCTTCCCTAGTGGCTCAAACCGTAAAGCATCTCCCCACAATTCGGGTAGACCTGAGTTCAGTCCCTGGGCTGGAAAGATCCCCTGAAGAAGGAAATGGCAACTCATTCTAGTACCCTTGCCTGGAAAATCCCATGGACAGAGAAGCCTGGTAGGATACAGTCCATGAGGTTGAAAAGAGTTGGACACGACTAAGTGACTTCACTTTATCAGCAAGTGATAAAGTCAGCAAGTGACTTCACTTTATCAACAACCTCTCTAAGGTTCAGTTTCTTCATATGTAAAATGGGAATAATAGGAATACCTTCTTGATAGGGTTATACTAAGGAATAAATAATGTAAGGTAAATAAAATGATGTAATGTAAACAAATCATGTTCATTTTGTGACAAATAACACAGCATTTAAGAACTGATTTTCACCAGATTTGTGATTATGTTTGGCAAGATTTGACTGAGACTAAAGATTCAAAAATATGAACATTCAGGAAAGCTGAAGCTGAAGCACAATAAGGGGCCCCTGTGGGCTCCTCACTCACTGGCAGAAACAAGCCACAGATAAGATACAAACAGAAGGGAGTAAATAAGCAAAGGTTTCTAAGAGACAGGGATTCCAAGTGGTAGATGATTTGTAATCGACTGCTTCCAACAAGGGCAACTTTAGGTATGTACTCCAGAGAAAGCAGCAATAGCAATATTTATTATAAATAAATAATTATTTATTTCTTGTTATGATGATACATTCAGAGGAGGACATGAACATGGGAAACACAAGTTACTATGTTAAACAAATGACGGCATTTACTAACCTCCAATCATTGTAAATACAAAGCCTAGAACAACTGGATTGGATTATAGTTTTAAAGAAACAAGTGGACCCGATCACTGAGATTCCTAACCATTCTCTGTGCTTCTAGAACCTCTGCAACCTCCCTCCCTTCTCCCACTTCACCCATTCACCAGCAATGCCAGTTTTCACCTGTGATTAGGAGCTGATTCATACAATCAACTGAAAAGAATCATTCAAGGAAAAAGAAAAACTTGAAATGGACTGGAATGGGTGAATTTAACTCAGATGACCATTATATATACAACTGTGGGCAGGAATCCCTCAGAAGAAATGGAGTGGCCATGATGGTCAACAAAAGAGTCCAAAATGCAGTACTTGGATGGAATCTCAAAAATGACAGAATGATCTCTGTTTGTTTCCAAGGCAAACCATTCAATATCACAGTAATCCAAGTCTATGCCCCAACCAGTAACACTGAAGAAGCTGAACGGTTCTATGAAGACCTACAAGACGTTTTAGAACTAACACCCAAAAAAGATGTCCTTTTCATTACAGGGGACTGGAATGCAAAAGTAGGAAGTCAAGAAACACCTGGAGTAACAGGCAAATTTGGCCTTGGAATACGGAATGAAGCAGGGCAAAGATTAATAGAGTTTTGCCAAAAAATGCACTGGTCATAACAAACACCCTCTTCCAACAACACAAGAGAAGACTCTATACATGGACATCACCAGATGGTCAACACCAAAATCAGACTGATTATATTCTTTGCAGCCAAAGATGGAGAAGTCATACAGTCAGCAAAAACAAGACCAGGAGCTGACTGTGGCTCAGACCATGAACTCCTTATTACCAAATTCAGACTGAAATTGAAGAAAATAGGGAAAACCACTAGACCATTCAGGTATAACCTAAATCAAATCCCTTATGATTATACAGTGGAAGTGAGAAATAGATTTAAGGGCCTAGATCTGACAGATAGAGTGTCTTATGAACTATGGAATGAGGTTTGTGACATTGTACAGGAGACAGGGATCAAGACCATCCCCATGGAAAAGAAATGCAAAAAAGCAAAATGGCTGTCTGGGGAGGCCTTACAAATAGCTGTGAAAAGAAGAGAAGCGAAAAGCAAAGGAGAAAAGGAAAGATATAAGCATCTGAATGTAGAGTTCCAAAGAATAGCAAGAAGGGATAAGAAAGCCTTCTTCAGCGATCAATGCAAAGAAATAGAGGAAAACAAAAGACTGGGAAAGACTAGAGATCTCTTCAAGAAAATCAGAGATACCAAAGGAATATTTCATGCAAAGATGGGCTCGATAAAGGACAGAAATGGTATGGACCTAACAGAAGCAGAAGATATTAAGAAGAGGTGGCAAGAATACACAGAAGAACTGTACAAAAAAGATCTTCACGACCCAGATAATCACAATGGTGTGATCACTGACCTAGAGCCAGACATCCTGGAATGTGAAGTCAAGTGGGCCTTAGAAAGCATCACTACAAATAAAGTTAGTGGAGGTGATGGAATTCCAGTTGAGCTATTCCAAATCCTGAAAGATGATGTTGTGAAAGTGTTGCACTCAATATGCCAGCAAATTTGGAAAACTCAGCAGTGGCCACAGGACTGGAAAAAGTCAGTTTTCATTCCAATCCCAAAGAAAGGCAATGCCAAAGAATGCTCAAACTACCGCACAATTGCACTCATCTCACACGCTAGTAAAGTAATGCTCAAAATTCTCCAAGCCAGGCTTCAGCAATATGTGAACCGTGAACTTCCTGATGTTCAAGCTGGATTTAGAAAAGGCAGAGGAACCAGAGATCAAATTGCCAACATCCGCTGGATCATGGAAAAAGCAAGAGAGTTCCAGAAAAACATCTATTTCTGCTTTATTGACTATGCCAAAGCCTTTGACTGTGTGGAT
The DNA here is from genome assembly GCF_000754665.1 of Bison bison bison. Classification (NCBI taxonomy): domain Eukaryota; kingdom Metazoa; phylum Chordata; class Mammalia; order Artiodactyla; family Bovidae; genus Bison; species Bison bison. The sequence continues at coordinate 2,557,255 of NW_011495082.1, forward strand.
CACAATAAACTGTGGACAATTCTGAAAGAGATGGGAATACCAGACCACCTGATCTGCCTCTTGAGAAATCTGTATGCAGGTCAGGAAGCAACAGTTAGAACTGGACATGGAACAACAGACTGGTTCCAAATAGGAAAAGGGGTACGTCAAGGCTGTGTATTGTCACCCTGTTTATTTAACTTATATGCAGTGTACATCATGAGAAACAATGGACTGGAAGAAGCACAAGCTGGAATCAAGACTGCCGGGGGAAATATCAATAACCTCAGATATGCAGATGACACCACCCTTATGGCAGAAAGTGAAGAGGAACTCAAAAGCCTCTTGATGAAAGTGAAAGAGGAGAGTGAAAAAGTTGGCTTAAAGCTCAACATTCAGAAAACGAAGATCATGGCATCTGGTCCCATCACTTCATGGAAATAGGTGGGAAAACAGTGGAAACAGTGTCAGACTATTTTTCTGGGCTCCAAAATCACTGCAGATGGTGACTGCAGCCATGAAATTAAAAGATGCTTACTCCTTGGAAGGAAAGTTATGACCAACCTAGATAGCATATTCAAAAGCAGAGACATTACTTTGCCAACAAAGGTCCGTCTAGTCAAGGCTATGGTTTTTCCTGTGGTCATGTATGGATGTGAGAGTTGGACTGTGAAGAAGGCTGAGCGCCGAAGAATTGATGCTTTTGAACTGTGGTGTTGGAGAAGACTCTTGAGAGTGCCTTGGACTGCAAAGAGATCAAACCAGTCAATCCTAAAGGAAATCAATCCTGAATACTTATTGGAAGGAATGATGCTAAAGCTGAAACTTCAGTACTTTGGCCACCTCATGCAAAGAGTTGACTCATTGGAAAAGACTCTGATGCTGGGAGGGATTGGGGTCAAGAGGAGA
>NW_011495082.1:2558242-2566061 GCF_000754665.1 Bison bison bison
TCAGCCCTGGGATTTCTTTGGAAGGAATGATGCTAAAGCTGAAACTTCAGTACTTTGGCCACCTCATGCAAAGAGTTGACTCATTGGAAAAGACTCTGATGCTGGGAGGGATTGGGGGCAGGAGGAGAAGGGGACGACAGAGGATGAGATGGCTGGATGGCATCACTGACTTGATGGACGTGAGTCTGGGTGAACTCCGGGAGTTGGTGATGGACAGGGAGGCCTGGCATGCTGCGACTCATGGGGTTGCGAAGAGTCGGACACGACTGAGCAACTGATCTGATCTGATCTGATCTGATACTATAATAGAAGATACATAACATTCACTCATTCTATACTATAGCTTCTAAAATAGATTATGCATATGTTAAGCATATATTTGTATTTATATATAATACATATAAATACAGATATACTATGCATAAATATAGTCACTAGGCAATCATCACATATATTGAAGGTAAATTATATTATCAAAATCTGTCATTTATCATATTTCTATTTAATGTATTTGAATGTTCTAATGATTGCTGAATGAAAGCAAACATAAACTGCAAGCTATGTCTAGAAGATTGGTCACTAAGACTATTAGAAGTATTTTAGGAATAGAAGTAAAAAGAAAACAAGGAAGTCTAAATGTTTGCATGATTGTAGTTGATATAAAGTTAAAAGTACCGCATGCTTTTTAAACTTTTGATTTAAAATCTCCTGGGTTGTAAATGTGAAAAATGCCTCCTCTAACTTATTCCTAAAATAAAACTTAGCAGCATAAATACTTAATAGCTTAGATAACTGTGATAGAGTTCTGTGTTTTATTCCTTTATTTTATTTATCTAGGTCATAAATGAAAGATTTCAAACCTTCATTTGGCATCTTTCAGAAGTACTAAATTTACAAGCATAAAAAAAATTGTATCTGAATTTTCTTATGTGATTTCAGAAAGTAAACACACTGGTTATTTTATTAAGCAATTATTAACCTTATAACTACACATCAGATTTAATGTTAAATATATTCTATGTATTCTGAAAAATAATTTTAAATGGGGAGGAGAGAGGCTATTTCTTGAAAGACAGAAGAAATACAGAACTAGGAAACAGGCATGTTCATTTACCATAATAAACTTAAGAAGCATTGTTTTTTGGAAGGAGAAGAAAAATAAAACATTTTTCTCTCCCTCAATTACAGTTTTTTTAAAAAGATTAGTTACTTGGGGCTAATAATGGGAAGCATAACAGAGACAACAGCTGAGATACAGTTGCCTGATATTATTGCTACGAGAGTTGATTCAACCCAGTATATATGAGACCTCGCCGTGGCCCTTTAACTCATTGTATTACAAAGTGTATCGTGGTGTGCAATGGTAGATAGCTCAAGGGCCATGTGATGGAGGACTTTAAATGTCAGAATACAGAGATTGCCCATAATTGGTCAAGAGTGAAGAACAACTGAAGATTAAGAGGAAAGGATGGGTTGGGTTATATTAAAAAAAATAAATTCTAAGGAAAGGAAATCAATAATTTACCTAGTGTGAAGAACTGATAAATGAAAGTGTTTGGAATGCAGATTTGGGGAGACAGTATCTAACTCAGGCATGAACCAGTAATCGATATGAATAATCATATAATCCATAATTGAACTTCAAAATAGGATTTTAATTGATAGATCAGAGAGAGCCTTTAAGTTCAAGTGAAATCTTACTTAGAAGTGAGTGGGAGTGGTGGGTAAACCTAGTAAGTAGTTTTTAGAAAATTTTAGTAGTGAGCACTTATATTTAAAAATAAAAAAGAAGCAACCATACACAACATTTCATGGAGACCAAAGAAAGAACTGCTTTGGTTGACATGGGGATGGGGATGGGCCACCCAACAGGTCTCAGTGTGGCCCCCAAGCTTCCCTGAACAATTTTAGGGCATTGCCCAACACAAGTAAAGAAGACTAAATGACTTCTCCACATCCTCTATATTTCCTCATCAAAGATAAAGCACTCTGGCCTTTATAAAGATGTGCCCTTAGATTGTTGCCAATCTCCAAATTAACCAATACCACTGAAATGCGTAATTATTCTAACTCCCTGTTGGGCTGCACTCAAAACAGACATTCAAGCCCAGTACTTGCCCATTCCAGACAAAAGGAAAAGCCTGGACTCAGCAACAGAGCCATCAGCGGTTTAATGGATGGGAGGAGATCTTACACATCTGAAACAAGGTCCTGGAGCAACACCCTTACTCCCCAGTGGGAGCAGGAGGTTACCAGTTTAGGGGCATATGATGTCAGGTTTGCTCATTGGTTCAAAGGGAAACCAGCGGAAGGAAACAACTCTCTCTATCCCTTTGATAAGCTCTCAGGGTGGAGATGTTCTGATCTAAAGATGAGAACAATCACCAGCTGGGAAGGTTAGTCATGGGAGTAGGGTATAGGTGAAGCAAGCACTGATGGAACAGAGGATGTACGGAGAGGGCTTGAGAGCAACCATCTTGGGTGGCCTGATCAGACACTCTCCCTCACCCAATAGGGCATAATTTTATCAGAGTAACTGCACATAAAATAAGCAGAAAACTACAGAAACATCCTGAAAGGACAGTGCTGGATAATTCCCTAGGCTCCTTGTTACCTACGTAACTTGTTCCCTCACATCAACTTAGCATAATATAACTGTTCAGGAAGTTTTTTGCACAATTTTTTCTATAATACAAGTTTTGATTTAATGACAGATTTAGTGTTTTACTTCACAGTGTGCATAAGCATAATAGAAACTAAATACAACCCACAATTTCATTCTCAACATTAGAAATTATGGAAACATAGTGAATGATTTTGTGAAGTCCATGTTTCAATTCTACATGTACTTTTAAGGTATGAAGAAATTTTTGAATCAATGAAATATCAAAATTGAAGAAATTAAGGTTGTCCATGATAAAAATACACATACACTCAGAGGCAAAAAACAAACATAAAGACTTCTCTAAGGAATTCAAAATGCTTCACAGATGATTCTTATATCATTCATGTTAATGAAGGGCAGATGATCTTCATTTTAGTTAATGGCTGTAATTTTCCACCCTACCAAATTTTTTACTGACCCCACTGCTAAATAATTTAAGCTTAATATGCCCTTTCTCCCTTTGCATCATCCTTTGAGGGGAGAGATAGTGAATAATAAAAACACAAGATTGGATGACAGATCTAAGAAGGGCAAAAAGAAATTCTGAATGGTTCATAACTTGTATAATCAATAGGTGACTACCCTGTTTAATCTCATAATTCTCTTGTGAGCTGGAATGGGAAGATGCAATTTGCTAATAAGGAAATAGGCGAAGAGAATATATTCACTATGCTAATTCCACATGATTTATCCAATGTCACCCTGAGCTGAGGCTCAGCATAGAATTGAGTGATTATTGAGATAATCCAAACAGGGCATTGGATTACTAAAGAAGCACAAGGATCTCCTTCTCAGAAAATTTAAAAATAGGATTGGTACTCATGTTGGCTTTGTCTGGAGATAATTTTGTCAAAAGATACAGTTATTAACTATGGGGAAAATAATTTCCTTTAAAAAGCATTAGGTATTTCAATTCAAATTCAAATTTTTATTGTTTCTCCTTTCAGACTCAGGGTACTGTGTTGTGGTGGTGTGAAAGGGTAGCAACATGCAGACTTTACCTTCAAGGGACTTTAAATCTAGGAGAGAGTATAAAAGGTATACCAATAGTTATTACGTGCTCACATGCAATGTTAGTGCTGCAAGACAGATACAAAGAGGATGGAATGATTTTGTTCAGCTTGGGACCTGATAAGAGGTTGGATAAAGGGTTTAGGTGAAAAAAGACTAGGCATGAATTGACAATTATGGAGCTATCTAATGGGTCCATGGGGCTTCATTACATTATTTTGCCCATTTATCTTTTTCAGAATAAGAAATTATTCTTAAAAAGGCTTCATGAATAATGTGGTATTTGAGATAGACTTTGACGAAAGGGCACTATTCCGTAAACCAAGAAGTGTGGGTAGAAATAGCAAAATTCTGACACGTAGTTGGAAAAACCCTGGGCTGATTAAATTCAAGTTATACTGCTTAGCTAAAGCATAAGGTGTATACTGGGGTATAGAAGAATGATATAAAGCTAAGAATTATTTTTATTATTGTCTTAATGACCTTGAATATTAAATTGTGACATTTAAAATTATCACTGCAGTTAATAACCATTGGTGACTTCACCATGATTTGATTAAAAGTTTTGATTATGAGGGAAATAAAGAGGCTGGAGTGAAGCAGATTTGAATCCAAATTCCAGTTTAGAAGGATATTACAAAGTTCAGGAGAGGTTATGCAATCCAGGAAAGAGTAGCAACAGCAGACCTGGAATAGAAAGTCCAGGAAAGAGAGGAACTACAGAGGGACACTATTAGGACAATTGATTGAATTGTGAGGAGAGAGCTAGAGGACAGAGAAAGTCAAAGATAAATTTAAGATTTTGTTTCCAGTCTGGGTGCACAGAAACCAGATTGGCAGTCTTACCAAACCAAACTTGCGTCTGCTTGCCTGCACGCAGTAAAGCCAAGATAAGTGGGTTGTGGTGAAGGATAGTGCAGTGTTTATTGCAGGGCATCAAGCAAAGAGTCCAGGTAGCTAGTGCTTAAAGGGCTCAAACTCCCCAAAGGCTTTCGGAGAAAGGTGTTTAAAGACAGGATGGTAGAGGGGTGTTGTGGTGAGGTAATTGGGAATTACCATCATTGACCCACTGGTTCCAGTTAGTCTGGGGTCTAGTGCTTGTGGGCAGCATATAATTAACTCTCTCTACCTGCTGGGGGTTTCAGTAGTTGCAAGATATGGCTCAGAATATTATCTATAGCCCTTGAGGTGTAACTAAATGTCCTTGACTTTGTTTAATGTCTAACTCTTATTATTTTGTTTTGCTTGACTGTTTTTCTTTTTTTCTGCATTTTCTTACTTCTCTGATTAAATCTGTTTTTGAAACTTGGGGAAGGCCTACAAGGCTAAAGTTGTTCTACAGACAAGAGGCAGATGGAGGACCCAGTGGGGAGGACTTGTTCTGGGATGGCCCCATAGGGTCCTGCTCAGTTACGGTAGCATCCAAATTAGGGAAGGAGACAAGTTAGGTTTGAGGCATCACAAGTGTGAAGGGCTAGAAGGAGGACATCTAGACAGTGACCAAAAGACACCCTCTAGGAGAGGAATGGGAGAAGAGAGACACTTGAGACTCATATGGAACTAATCACTGAAGCACAAAATCACTGGGCATGTGACTGAGAAAAAGGAGACTAAAGACAAGAAGGGTGAGAACAGAATTTGGGGGAATTAAGGGTTTGGTTGCTCCTTGGAAGAAAAGCTTTGACCAACCTAGACAGCATGTTAAAAAGCAGAGACATTACTTTGCTGACAAAGGTCCGTCTAGTCAAAGCTATTGTTTTTCCAGTAGTCATGTATGAATGTGAGAGTTGGTCTATAAAGAAGGCTGAGCCCAGAAGAATTGATGCTTTTGAACTGTGGTGTTAAAGAAGACTCTTGAGAGTCCCTTGGACTGCAAAGAGATCAAACCAGTCAATCCTAAAGGAAATCAATCCTGAATACTTATTGGAAGGAATGATGCTGAAGCTGAAACTCCAATACTTTGGCCACCAGATGTGAAGAACTGATTCATTGGAAAAGACCCTGCTGGGAAAGATTGAAGGCAGGAGGAGAAGGGGATGACAGAGGATGAGATGGTTTAATGGCATCACCAACTCAATGGATATGAGTTTGAGCTAGCTCCAGGAGTTGGTGATGGACAGGGAACCTGGCGTGCTGCAGTCCACGGGGTCGCAAAGAGTCAGACACGACTGAACTGAGTGAAGGGTTTGGTTTGATACAAGAGGGAAAAATATGAGCTAAAGACAGAAGAGAACTCAGTTGGTAATACTACTAACAACATCTTATATTGGGCTTCCCTTGTGACTTAGCTGGTAAAGAATCTACCTGCAATGCAGGAGACCTGGGTTCGATGCCTGGGTTGGGAAGATCCCCTGGAGAAGGCTACCCACTCCAGTATGCTGGCCTGGAGAATTCCATGGACTGTATAGTCCATGGGGTCACAAAGAGCTGGACATGATTGAGAGACTTTTTCACTTTTCACTTTCAGCATCTTATATTTACTCAAGATTGCCTAACAAGAAACAATGACAAATTTAAGTGTCTTAAAATAATAAAAAATTATTTCTCACTCAAGCAAGAGTCCAAGATAGATATTTCTGCTTAGGCGGTTCTTTTCGCAGCAGCAATGTAAGAATTCAGGCTCCTTTGATTTTATAGGTTTGCCCTCCTCTGAGTCCTCGAACTCCTTACCCTTTAGTCAAAAGAAGGAGAAAGCAAATGGAAAAATCATGGTGGGAAGGTTTTACGGTCAGTCCTGGAAATGATGTGTATCACTTCTCCCCACATACCATTAGCCCAAATTCAGTCACTCAGCTACACCAAAATGCAAGATACAACCAGTCAGGAACTGTCACATCTCATGTTTGTATCATACAGCTTTTAGAGGACTGTCCTATACTTCACTATATAGTATGGCTTCGTGGAAGGGAATAAAAGCACAGTGGTTAAATGTACGAACTCCAGAGTTAAAACCACTTGGGTTTGTTTCCTGGCTTCACTATTTGTAGTGCTAGTGTCACCTAGGATAAATTAATTCATCTCTATCTCATCTGTAAAATGGTGATAATAACAAAGTCTAACCCATACGATGATGGTTAGGAAGATTAAATCAGTTTAATAAACATAAAGTATTTAAATAGTGCCTGACATGTGCCTGGCATGTAGTAAATTCCCATTAAAGATTGGTCGTTATTATCAGATTAGAACTATCACTTTAGGGCTGGAGCAATTTAATGGTAAAGTGGATATTAAATAACGTGAAATGCAGAAAGGTGGTAGCAAAGGCCAGAGAAGAAAAAGCCATCAATTTGTCCATTAAGCTATTTGAATAACTGCAGAAATTTCTGCTGTTTTACAGTTGTTCAGCACCAGCTAAACAGGAGGTGATCCCCAACTCACAGCAATTTTCAGTTAATATGCTTAGAACTGTAAAACAAATAACCTCCAAGCAAATCAGATGGCATTGTAGTCAAGTTAAATCCTAGAAGGTTCAGATGGGGGTTTTATTCCAAAGGTCTCATACTGAGGTAAGTAAACCATGACTTAGAGAAACAGTGCTTATCAATTTGAGATTCATTTTTTATCCTTCCTTCTCTCAGAACAAAATCTTTTCGTAGGTCACAACTGGAGGACCTGAGTCAGTTCATTCGCCTGTGACTGTACTTATTTAGTTCAGTTCAGTTGCTCAGATGTGTCCGACTCTTTGCAATCCCATGGACTGCAGCACGCCTATACATAACATGCACATTACTTACCATGTACTTATTATGACTTAACATGTGCTTATCATGACTGTACTTAACATGTACATTAATGTCAGCAGGTATATCACCTATGGGGGTTTCTTTATTTTTGGAAGGCTGTCTTCCTTCTGCGGCTTCTATGCTCCCTCCCCACCCCATTTAAAAATCTTTCCAATTTGTCACTCTTGTGGTTTATTGGTAAACGTTCAAATATCTTTTTTATAAAACATTCTATTTTAAAATTACACCTTTTGCTATGACATAATTGTAGATTCACGTACAGTTGGAAGTAATGATATAGACATCCAGTACACCATTTCAGTTTAGTTCAGTTCAGTCGCTCAGTCATGTCCGACTCTTTGCGACCCCATGGACTATAGCATGCCACACTTCCCTGTCCATCACCAACTCCTGGAGTTCA
>NW_011495082.1:2566895-2603199 GCF_000754665.1 Bison bison bison
AGTCTGTTGTTCCATGTCCAGTTCTAACTGTTGCTTCCTGACCTGCATACAGATTTCTCAAGAGGCAGATCAGGTGGTCTGGTATTCCCATCTCTTTCAGAATTGTCCACAGTTGATTGTGATCCACACAGTCAAAGGCTTTGGCATAGTCAATAAAGCAGAAATAGATGTTTTTCTGGAACTCTCTTGCTTTTTCCATGATCCAGCGGATGTTGGCAATTTGATCTCTGGTTCCTCTGCCTTTTCTAAATCCAGCTTGAACATCAGGAAGTTCACGGTTCACATATTGCTGAAGCCTGGCTTGGAGAATTTTGAGCATTACTTTACTAGCGTGTGAGATGAGTGCAATTGTGCGGTAGTTTGAGCATTCTTTGGCATTGCCTTTCTTAGGGATTGGAAAAAAAGCTGACCTTTTCCAGTCCTGTGGCCACTGCTGAGTTTTCCAAATTTGCTGGCATATTGAGTGCAACACTTTCACAACATCATCTTTCAGGATTTGAAATAGCTCAACTGGAATTCCATCACCTCCACTACTTTGTTCATAGTGATGCTTTCTAAGGCCCACTTGACTTCACATTCCAGGATGTCTGGCTCTAGGTCAGTGATCACACCATCATGATTATCTGGGTCATGAAGATCTTTTTTGTACAGTTTTTCTGTGTATTCTTGCCACCTCTTCTTAATATCTTCTGCTTCTGTTAGATTATATTCTTTGCAGCCAAAGATGGAGAAGTTCTATACAGTCAGCAAAAACAAGACCAGGAGCTGACTGTGGCTCAGATCATGAACTCCTTATTGCCAAATTCAGACTTAAATTGAAGAAAGTAGGGAAAACCACTAGACCATACAGGTATGACCTAAATCAAATCCCTTATGATTATACAGTGGAAGTGAGAAATAAGATTTAAGGGCCTAGATCTGATAGATAGAGTGCCTGATGAACTATGGAATGAGGTTTGTGACATTGTACAGGAGACAGAGATCAAGACCATCCCCGTGGAAAAGAAATGCAAAAAAGCAAAATGGCTGTCTAGGGAGGCCTTACAAATAGCTGTGAAAAGAAGAGAAGTGAAAAGCAAAGGAGCAAAGGAAAGATATAGGCATCTGAATGCAGAGTTCCAAAGAATAACAAGAAGAGATAAGAAAGCCTTCTTCAGCGATCAATGCAAAGAACTAGAGGAAAACAACAGAATGGGAAAGACTAGGGATCTCTTCAAGAAAATTAGAGATACCAAGGGAACATTTCGTGCAAGGATGGGCTTGATAAAGGACAGTACACCCTTTACCCACCCAGTTTCCCCCATTAGTAACATACATGATACTAGTACAGTACATTGAGTACAGTATGCAGCACAATATTGTGACCAGAATATTGGCATTGACACAGTTGAGATACAAACATCTCCATTATCACAAGTAGCCCTCTTTTACCATTTTATAACCACACCTACTTCCCACCTCCCTGTACCCCTTCATCAATTCCTAGCAATCACTAATCTGTTCTTTATTCTTACAATTTCAATATTTCAAGAATGTCACATAAATGAAATCATATATATGTGAACTTTTGTCATTGACTTTTTTTTTCACTCAGCATAATTCTCTGGTGATATTACTCCAGGTTAATTAATGATTGAATAGTTTGCTCCCTTTTATTGTTGAGTACTCTTCCATGGTGTGAGTGTACCAGTTTGTCTTGTCATAGATCAACTGAAGGATATCTGGGGCATTTCCAATTTTGGATATTACAAATAAAGTTATTATAAACATTCATGTACAGGTTTTCATGTGAATTTATATCTTCAGTCCTCTGGGATAAATGCCTAAGAGTACATTTGTTAGGCTGGAAAATATTTGCATATTTAGTTTTTAAGACAATTATTAAACTATTTTTATTATTTTAAAACTATTTTCCAAAGTGACTATATCACTAATGTATATTTAAAATTTTTATTTTTTAATTGGAAGATAATTGCTTTATAATATTGCATTGGTTTCTGCCATACATCAACATGAATCAACCATAGGTATAAACATGTCTCCTCCATCTTGAACTTCCCACCCCATCTCATCCCTCTAGGTTATCACAGAGCACCAGTCTGAGCTCCCTGCACCATACAGCAAATTTCCACTGGCTATCCATTTTACAGATGGTAATGTATTTGTTTCTATCACTAATGTATATTTTACATTTCTACCAGCAGAGTATGAATGATCTAGACTGTCCTCATCCTCACCAATATTTGGTAGTATCACTATTTTTTTAAGCCATTCTGGTAGGTGTTTAGTGATACCTAATTATGGTTTTTTTTATACTCCCCTAATGGCTAAAGGACTTCCCTGGTGGCTCAGACAGTAAAGCGTTTGCCTACAATGTGGGAGACCCGGGTTTGATCCCTGGGTCAGGAAGATCTCCTGGAGAAGGAAATGGCAACTCATTCCAGTACTCTTGCCTGGAAAATCCCATGGATGGAGAAGCCTAGTAGGCTATAGTCTATGGGGTCGCAAAGAGTCAGACATGACTGAGCGACTTCACTAACTACTAACTACTAATGGCTAATGATACCTGAGCATCTCTTCATGTGTTTATCTACCATCTGTATATCTTCTCTGATGAAATGTTTCTTCATGTCTTTTCCCATTCTCATATTCTAATTGGATTCTTGCTTTTGAACTATTGAGTTTTGAGATGTCTTTATATATCCTGGATACGGAATATCTTTTTGTCAAAGACACACCTACTTTTGTGAGATATGTGGTTTCAAATATTTTTCCCCACTCTGTAGCTTCTCCTCAGCCTTTTCCTGATCAAAAGTTTAAAATTTTTATCACGTTATGAGCTTTGTCTTTTACGAATCATGGTTTTGGTAGCAAGCCTAAGAATTCTTTGCCTGGTCCTTGTGTCCCAAAGATTTTACCCTATATATATATATTTTGTAAAAGCTTTATAGTTTTACATTTTACATGTGGTTTTGTGATCCATTTTGAATTGTTTCTGTGAAAGGTGTGGAGTGATTATCTATACAAAAATAATTGACAAAAAAATTCCTGGAACTAATGTTATAACAAGTTTTCAGGATACAAGGTTAAGAAACAAAACTCAACTACTTTTCTATATACCAACAATGAACAAGTGGAATTTGAAATTAAAAGCACAATACAGTTTACACTAGCAGCTCCCCAAATGAAATACTTAGGTATAAGTCTAACAAGATGTTAACAAGAGCTACAAAACTGATGAATTCCAAGAAGAACTAAATACATGGTGAGGTATATCATGTTCATGGAAAGGGAGACTCAATATTGTCAAGATGTCAGTTCTTTCCAGCTTGATCTATAGATTCAACGTCATCCTGATCCAAATCCCATCAGGTTGTTTTGTGGATATTGACAAACTGATTTTAAAGTTTAAGAGGCAAAAGACCCAGGATAGCTATTATAACATTGAAGAAGAACAAAGCTGGAGAACTGACACTACCCAATTTCAAGGTTTTATATGCAGTTACAGTAATCAATTCTGTGTGGTATTAGCCAAATAATAGATAAATAGATCAAGGGAATAGAAGAGAGAGCACAGAAATAGACGTCATAAAGCTAATCAACTTACGTGGGACAAATGAGTAAAGGCAATACAATGAAGCAAAAATAATGGAAATTTTCATTTTCTAAAATGTAGGCACAGGATGCTATGATGCTGGGTCATGCTCTGGGTAAAAAATAGTGAGAGATTTCTATATATCCACCTACGGTGTGTTTCCCTATATTAAAAACAAGAGGCCCACGTCAACCATCGAGAAGCAAACCACCTTCACATTGGGTAGAAGGTGCTTTCCAGAGAGGACAGTTTCACGTGCAACCTCCCCACTCCCCACTTGTCCTCACACCCATTCCTGAAATTTCACTTTTCTATGTAACTTGACAGAAATTCCGAAAGAAGAGCTGGGAAGGCTCAGAAATTTAAAGCAGGTGTCAATTAATATTTGGATATGTAAAAGAGGTCAGTGGGAAGAGCCATGGAAAGAGAATAACACATAGTTGCCTTATATTACCCAAGCATAAACCACATTGGTCACAGTAAGAAACTCAGGCAGTAGGACCAAGGTATTTCTTTAAGCAGATGTACCTTAGTAAAGAGACTTTAAATATCCATAAAATTGGATAAAAATAATACATACTGGCCAGCCATCCAACCTAATATGTAAGAAAATGGGTCTGAGAGCAACCAGATAGACAATGAGAAGACTGGACTACATATATTTTTCCTTTTTTATAAATGTATAGGAAAAAAAAAATATGAGCCCTGTGAAAAATTTCTGCAGTGTCAAATTCAAATATCACTTTTATGATATAAATGACAGCATAGTTTTTGTTTTTTAAATATTTGTTTATTTGTTTGTTGCACAGGGTCTTACCTGGGATCTTTAGTTGCAGCACGTGAACTCTTTGTTGCACCACGTGGGATTTAGTTCTCTGACCAAGGATCGAACCTGGACCTGCTGGCAGTGTGCAGTCTTAGCTACTGGACCACCAGGGAAGTCCCTGAACAGCACAGTTTTGAAGAACATTTAATACAGGAATTTTTTTTTAAAAGCTCTCCTTTTATTTTCCCAAATCCAGGAAAATTTAGATTCTATGAATAGGAAAGTAAAAGATGAGACAACAGACTGAGACAAAAGGGGAGTTGGCTGGAAACCAAGTGAAAGATCAAAAAGAAACAAAGAAATGCATCTGTAGAATTGAAGACATTACTTTAGGCAATAAATTGCAGGTACAGAAAAATGTTCTCGCAGTAAGGAAGATATACTACTATATAACTACTATAATGAGAAAAGGAAAAATTCAACTATGAGAGAAAAGACCATAGAAATAGAATGCAGAACACAAATGAAAGAAGGAGGACAAATGAAAGAGAAGTGACACTTCAGACCAGTAGAAAATTCCTGATTTGAAGAAAGACTGATAGATTGAGCAGGCTCAGCTTAATGAAAAGACATCACTGTAAAAAGAGGCTGCTATTTAAATAGACTTCAACATTAGGTAGAGAATTCCAAGCAAAAGGAAAGATCATAGAGGCATCAGGAAAAATAAAATGGATTTTATATCCTAGAATAAGAATTGAGCTTGCCTTAGATAACTTATAGCAAACAAAATAAAACATTTCATAATAAACTAGAAGAAAATAGAGTACCATCTAGTTTTGAGGGGAAAAAAAGATCGAAGCTCAATAATTTTTTCAGTTGTGAAAGGCCTTAGGACATAAGCCACTCATCTGTTCTTAAATAAACTGAGATAAAATAAACCAATAAAAAAGACATATTCAGCTAAATGAGAGACAAAGTAAATATAAAATTTAATAATGGCACTGAAGAATTACTTATAAACATCAAAGACAATGAAATATAGAATTAATGAAAAGGTTTTTAAAATAACTCAAAACAAGAAGCAAAGATCATTTTTTAAAAAAAGGACATATAGTATAAAACATTTAAGAATCACCTGGACATTGGGTGGATGGAGTATTAATTTTTTGTATTACATATTTTGTTATATTAATCATTAAGGAAACATGAATTTATTTATTTAGTATGATGGTTATCATTAGTAGAATGATAAAAAATGGACACTATCAAAATCACTAGAATAATAGATTTATATACATCCTGGCTCCTCCTCTAACTCATTGGAGCAGTTCCTCAGACCTGAGACTCTCTCTTGGGCTATAGTCCTCAGTAAGGTCCTCAAATAAAACTGAAAGTCTCACACACACACACATACAAAGTAGGTAAATTTCAGTTTTCATGAGACAAAACTAAGAATAGAAATATCAAAGAAGCACAAAATGACATGTTAACATATACAAAGATGTCAGCTATGACAATAACAATCAATGAGCTAAATTTTTCAACTAAAAACATGAATATTCTCAGATTGAGCCAAAATACAAAGTAAATTATGTGCTCTTTACAAAGAGTCACACTGTCAAACAAAATTAGAATATTTTAAGGTAAAATATATACTACAAAGTAAAAAAAAAAGAACAGAATTAAAAAAAAAAATAAAAGCAGATATTATGTTGTTAATGCCGGTCAGAGTAGAACCCAAGGTAAGGAAAGAGCACTAACGAGGGCAAAGATTATTTTACTTTTATAAAGGATAACTCTATAATAGACATAAGTGATTGTGTATATAACATCATTGAAATATATAAACAGCTATAAAATATGCAGTAACAATTCTATTTGTATTTGATATGTTGAGTTGGTAATACAGTAAGCTTACATGGTATCTGAATAGCATAATTTCAAAAGTTTAGTTGTTAATTAAATTGTGTTTGTGCTTAATCACTCAGTCATGTCAGACTCTTTGTGACCTCATGGACTGTAGACCGCCAGAGTCCTCTGTCCATGGGGATTCTCCAGGCAAGAATACTGGAGTGGGTTGCCATGCCCTCCTTCAGGATGTATATATATATACACATGCTTAGTCGCTCAGTCATGTCTGACTCTTTGCAACCCCATGAACTATAGCCCCCAGTCTCCTCTGTCCATGGGATTCTCCAGGCAAGAATACTGGAGTGGGTTGCCGTGCCCTCCTCTAGGGGATCTTCCCAACCCAGGGATCGAACCCAGGTCTCCCGCATATATATATATATGCGGGAGACCTGGGTTCGAGACACATACACACAGACATTTAACTCCATACCATAAACAGAAGACAGATATTTTTTGAGAATTCATGGAACTTTATACAAGTTGATCACAAATAAGACCACAAAGAAAACACTGATAATTTTAAAAAGTGAAAATTAAATAAACCTCATTCTTTTACTATAAAGTGATAAAATTTAAAATTAGTAACATAAGATTAAACAAACATTCAAACACTTGGATATTTGAAATCTCACAAATAACGGACAGCTTCCCTGGTGGCTCAGATCGTAGAGTCCACCTGCAATGCAGGAGCTGCGCTGTGCTTAGTCACTCGGTTGTGTCCGACTCTTTGCAACCTGGGTTTGATTTCTGGATGGGAAAGATCCCCTACATAAGGAAATGGCAACCCACTCCAGTATACTCACCTGGAGAATCCCAGGGACAGAGGAATCTGGCAGGTTACAGTCCATGGGGCTGCAAAGAGTCGGACACAACTGAGTGACTAACACACTTTCACAAACAATGACTGGATTAAAAGATAACCAAAATACAATTACAAAACATTTCAAAAATAAATTTGCTGTTCTTAATTCAAATGTCTATAGGCTTGAAGATTTATGAAAATCTTTTATTTATGAAACAAAGTTTGGAGAGCTACAATGTGTGAACCACATAAATTTGAGTACTGTCTCCTTCTGCTCTCTTTACTTTCTACTAGATGAAGGAAAGCCTTTTATGGACAACTTTAGCATTTGTCATGATGAGAACAACTTCCATGGTGAATACTACCCAGGGAAATTGTGTGCTTTGAAGTAATTTGGGAGATCACTCTGGCAGCACCTTGGAGATTTGTTTTTTAACTAATTTGTGCTTACAAAGTATGGTCTTTAAGAGTATGTGGCCATTCAAACCACTTAAACACACTTTAATACAGTCACCACAATAGAGTTATTCATGGGGTTATTTGAAGTCTGGTGGTATAATCCTCTCATATGATAGTGTGCTTTTGTGAGTTAAAAGTCAACATTAAAAAGGCTCATGGAATTAATTTAGGTTCTGTATGATTTATCACTCAGCTGGTCATTGCAGACTATATTGTCATGAAAGGAGCGGGGTTAAGTGGGAAGAAAAATGCCAGAGTTCTCCTTTTAGATAGAATAAAATCTTAAATTTTTAGGACAATTCTGCTTGGAAGAACATGTACCCTTTGGTGGGAACTCAGGATTTAAATGCTATATTCAAAAGATCAGGACAACTTGACTATTTTAAAATTTATTTTTAGATGTGAGAATAAATGGTAGAACTGTCAGAATATTAAGAGGTGAGCACCCTCTCAATTCAAAATGGCACATTGTTACCTGTAGTGATTCAGGTAAATAAATACTTTCAGTTGGACTTCCAGTCTTATATCTGTTCCTTGAGTTAGTCAATGTTAAAATACAGTTCTAAATCTTTGATAATTTCTGTCTTCTCAAATTTCTATAGCAGTTACCACTTTATTTTCTTTATCAGTCTTGTTTTTCTTTTCCTATCTCAATAAAGTATCTTCATTATGCAATTAACAAATTAACAATTTTTCAGTGGTTGATTAAGAGAAAGTTCAAGAATATCTTCTGAAATCTAGAAATGTGATTTTCTTAAACCTTGCAACCAAAAATTATTTTTCCAAGAGTACATGATTTTAAAAATTGAGTTTGCAAGGCTCATTCAACATTTACTAGCCTTTGGTTCCACTAATAATATCAAGATAATGAAAGTGAATCATGGACATGTTAAATTTCTCACTTTAAAGTTTTTTTGCTTTGTGTCATTTATCTAGTTTCTAGATAAATGTCTAAGTTCAATGGATGAGAGCACAGACCTAATGAACCATATCCTTAATAGTGTTTTCCCTCTGGTGAAGTTCAATAAACTGTTAAAGTATTATGACTGGTAGGAATTAACATTTTTTGCTCTAGTAATTAAAGTAACTGGGAATAGAACCATTAACTATAGTTGTGCCTACTAAAGTTCATCTCCCAAGATGATTAACAAGGAAAGAATAAAACTTCTTTAAATGCCCTTTGTCAATCTTCACAGATTAGAAAAGAAGAAAAGTATACTATGGAACAGAGAAGGCGATGGCACACCACGCCAGTACTCTTGCCTGAAAAATCCCATGGACAGAGGAGCCTGGTGGGCTGCAGGCCATGGGGTCACGAAGAGTTGGACATGACTGAGCGACTTCACTTTCAGTTTTCACTTTCATGCATTGGAGAAGGAAATGGCAACCCACTCCAAGTGTTCTTGCCTGGAGAATCCCAGGGACAGGGGAGCCTGGTGGGCTGCTGTCTAGGAGGTCACACAGAGTTGGACACGACTGAAGTGACTTAGCAGCATACTATGGAAAAGCTGACACTAAATAGTCTCCTGTCCACATATAATTGCTTTATGTTGTAAGAGTTAAAGAGGCAAATAAAATAATATCCAATCAAAATATTTGCCAAATTTCCAAGTTAAACATAGCCCCTGCCTCTCTGCCTTAATATTTTTTACTTTTTACAATATATTTGTAAAATAATCATGAAGTTTTATGCACTCAAAGTATTATATTTTAGGATGAATGCTTTGATTTCAGCTTCAGGAGAAAATTTAAAAGAAAAACTTTAGCACAGGATTTTGATAAAAGAATATATTCCCTTAAACTATATTCCAATCTTATTTGATTTAACAAAATTTTCCAAAAACTTTTTACCTCACAAAAATGTTTATGTATGTTTGAGACGACAATGACAGACGTTTGTAGATATGAAAGATATAAAAGGCGTTCTGAGTCTGAAAGACTATTTCACATTACAACATTTGACTAAAGCCAGAATGTCTGTTATAATTTGATAAGAGGAAACCTTTTCCTAAAGGTCACTCAGAACTATCAACTTTACCCATTAAAAACTTCATTATTTCAGTCTCTCTGTTTCATTGAGAGAGAACTGTATTTGAACACTGACTAACTCAAGGAATAGTCACTACAATTGGGGTTGAATACCTGTTTAAAGTAAACCATTCATTTGTGTTAAATACTTCTTCTTCCTCTTTCTTGAGCTAATCAAAAACTACTAGTACCTATGCCACAGTGTTCCTAGATTGGTGACTAGGAGCCACTTAGCTTTGGGCAATTGCATTTTATTTCTGTGTGCCTTGCCCCGATCACTCAATTTTATATGTAAAATAAATCTTTACTTTACATCCTTAGGAAAGTGATTAAGAAGAGCCCACAGACTGCCCACTCAAAAGATGAAATGCACTTAAACCAAGATATATTATAATAAATTTTAGTACACTGGAGATAGTGTTTTAGAAAAACAATATGTCACATAACAAGAATCAAAAATCAAAATTGTTGCATACTTCTCATTGGACTAGAAGTTGAAAGTCAACTGAGATTATGCCTTCAAGATTCTGAAAGAAAATGACTTCTAATCTAACATTCTATATCAAGTCAAATTTTAATCAAGTTTCAGGGTAGAATAAATACATTTCAGTCAGGCAAGTTTTAAAAAATGTATTTTTCTTATTCCCTTCTCTTAGGAGGCTACTGGAGGCCGAGTTCTACCAAAATGAAAGAACAAACCAAGAAAGAAAACCTGAAAAACTAAAAACAGTACTTTCAACCCAACAGCTGCTGCTGCTGCTAAGTCGCTTCAGTTGTGTCCAACTCTGTGCGACCCCATAGATGGCAGGCCACCAGGCTCCCCCATCCCTGGGATTCTCCAGGCAAGAACACTGGAGTGGCTTGCCATTTCCTTCTCCAATGCATGAAAGTGAAAAGTGAAAGTGAAGTCGCTCAGTCGTGTCCGACTCTTAGTGACCCCATGGACTACAGTCCACCAGGCTCCTCCATCCATGGGATTTTCCAGGCAGGAGTATTGGAGTGGGGTGCCATTGCCTTCTCTGCCAACCCAACAGAGATGAAGGTAATTAACATAATGCTTATGAGAGGAGATCTCAGGATGAAAATTGCAGGTAGAGAGGATAACCCATTCATATTGGAGCATGGTAGAAGGCTCTTCAGATAATCTATTAGGAAGATGAAATATTAATTTCTGAATATCTGATGCAGATATTTGAATGTTTTGAAGGCAAATGTAGACAATTTGATAGAAATTTGGATGTAATCATAAACACAGAAAATAAAGCAAATAAAAAAAAATATTAGTTCTAGACAAATAGAAGTTAAGCAGATAGAGAGGAATTATGACTTCTTTCCTGGCCCAGCTGAGATAGTGTTTTTAGTATAGCCACTCCAGCTCTATTTTAGTTACCATTTCCCTGATATTTCTGTTTTCAATCCTTTTAACTTTCAACCCATTTGTATCTTTGCATATCTCTTTACACAACACAAGTTAGATTGCTTGTATGCTAAATTGCTTCAGTCGTGTCTGACTCTGTGTGACCTTATGGACTGTAGCCCTCCATGCTTCTCTGTTCATGGGGTTCTCCAGGCAAGAATACTGGAGTGGGTTGCCATGCCCTTCTCCAGGGGATCTTCCCAGCCCAGGGATCAAACTCATGTCTCCTGCATCTACTGCATTGCAGGTGGATTCTTTACTGCTGGGCTACTGGGGAAGCCACAGGTTAGATTATGTGTGGGTCTTAAAATTATTTTAAAAACTCATTCTGCCAATCCTTACCTTTTGATTATTTAATCCATCTACATTTTAATGTAACTACTGATGAGGTAGAATTTATGCATACCACTTTGATATTTGTTTTCTAAGTATTTTTGTTTCTTTATTCCTCCACTACTTCCTTTTATTTGTATGTTAGATAGGTATTTTTAATGTACCATTTTAATTCGTCTTTTTTTTTGAGTTATTGTATCAATGGTTACTCTCAGTATCACCATTAGCATCTTAAACAATCTAGTTTGAATTAGTACCACTTTAATTTCAATACAACACAAATACTTTGCTCCAATATAGCTCTTGTTCCCTTTCCCCTCCTTTGTGCTATTATTGTCATATGAATCACATTTTCTACATTATAAACCCACCACTACAGTTTTATAATTATAGCTCTACACTTTTATTTTTTAAGTCAGGAGACAAAAGGGGTTACAGGCAAAACTACATTTATACTGTCTTTTGTATTTTTTATAGTTTCCTTTAAGAGTGTTCTTTATGTGGATTTCAGTTACTGTCTAGTGTTCTTTAATTTCAGCCTGAACGACTCCTTTTATTATTTCTTGTAATTCAGGCCTTCTCATCACAGATCTCTCAGTTTCTGCTTATCTGGGAAAGTCTGTTTCTCTTTTATTTTTTAAGGATAGTTTTGGTAGATGTTAAATTCTTGATTGGCAGTCTTTTTCTTTCAGCACTTTGAATATATCATCCCTCTGCATTTTGGCCTCCATAGCTTCTGATAAGAAATCAAATGTTTTGCTGAGGATCCCTTGAAATGATGAGTCATTTTTTTTCCTTGCTGATTTCAAGATTCTCCTTTTGTTGCTGTCTTTTGACAATTTGACTATGATGTATCTAAGTGCTCATCAATTTGAGTTTTCCCTATTTGGGTTTGTTGAGCTTCTTGGATCTACAGATTAATGTTTTTCATCAAACTGAGAATGTCTCTGGTCATTACTTCTTCAAATGACCCCTGTGCCTCTTGATCTCCCTTATCTCTTTCTGGAACTCTCATTATCTACATGGGATGCTTGATGGTGTCCCACAGGTCTCTTTTAGGCTCTATTAATTTTTCTTCCTTTTTTTTTTCTTTTCCTCAGTTGACTTACCAGCAAGTTCAATGATTCTTCTGCAAATCAATCTGTTGTTGAGTCCCACAGATGCACATTTCATTCCAGCTATTTTGTTTCTCAACTCCAAACTTTCTATTTAGATTTCTTATAATTTCTGTCTCTTTATTGATATTCTCTGTTCAGTGAGATGTTATTTTTATACTTCCTTTTAATCTTTTGATATAGTATTCTTTAGCTTTTTAAAAATATCTATAAGAGCTGATTTAAAGTCTTCTACTAGTAGCACCAAAACTTAGGCTTCCTCAAGGACAATTTCTATTAGCTGTTTTTTCCCCTGTGATAGGGCAATATTTTTGTAGTTTTATTGTTTTGTTTCATATGTCTCATAATTTAAATAGAAAAGGGGAATTTTAGAAGATGTAATGGGACAGTTCTGAAACTTAGCGACCCACCCCCTCCATGGCTTATTATTATTGCTGTTACTTTGTTGCTATTTTTTTGTTTGTTTACTGAATTTTTCTGAACAAATTCTGTCAAGTGTGTATATCTTATGGTGTTTAGCTACTAATCTCTCTCCCTGATTATCTTTGTAGTCAGCCAGTGATTGAATATAGATTCCCTTAAATGCTTTGAACCAATAAGTCATCTACTTTTTGCCTAAGGTTGCTGTGTTTGTATATTGGGGCTCTGGCAGTTTATCACTCTGAATTAGCTTTAAATTCCTGATTGTACAAAACCCTGTGACAGATAAGGGTGTTCTCAGGTTTTTCCTGAACACGTAAAAGTGTGCATAAGTACATGTTCTTCTAGATTTCCAGGAATATGTTGAATCTTTTCAAATCCTCCTATAAACATCCCATTTCCCAGATATTCTTTTAGAGCCTTTTGGTCATTATCTTGTTTTCTCTGATTATTTTTGATAAACACTCTAAGGATGAGGCCTTTTCCACTGAACAAGCTCTGAGTCTAGTCAAATAATGACTAACCCTATGAATAAGAATTTTCTAGAAACTTCCATACATATAAAATAGTAGCAATTGTCTGGGGAAGAAATATTTTAAGGAGTTCTAAGCCTGGTCAGCCCCCTTCATGAAGTGGCAGCTAGGATGCTGGTTTGCACTGTGGAACTTGGAAGGGGAAGATGGAAATAGGGCAAGTTAAAATGCTAGGAAGCTTATGTTCTTACCAAGTTTTAGCAGTTTTTCCTGAATAAATACTCCTTAGATTCTTTCAAGTTAATTTACACAGATCTGAAAAAGTTGATTTGACAATTGTTGCCTTTATTTTCATTGCTTTTATGGAGTGGATTCTCATAAGCACTTACTCTGCCATTCTGGAAGTTCCACTCCCTAATATTGTTAAATGATAAACTAAATATGATTATTGCTTTTGCCAAAATTACATTGCATTGGCAGGATGGGTGGGGTTTAAATGTTTGAAGGGTGTTTTCATGTGATACAAGCAGAAGGGTAGAAAGAAAACCAAGTCCTCATCTTCTTCAGGGGGACTTAAGAGAAAATGTCCCAAGCTAGGAAATCAGAAGCTGGCATTTCAATAATACCATTTAGAGAAAAAGGAAATAACTATGAAAACAATCAGTTTAAAGAGGTGAGAGGCAGTACAGAAGCAGAGACACAGGTATGAGATTGTTGTTGTTCAGTTGCTAAGTCGTGTCTGATTCTTTGCAACCCATGGACTGCAGCACACTGGGCTTCCCTGTCCTTCACTATCTCCCAGAGTTTTCTCAAACTTACCTCCATTGAGGTGACATCACTTTGCTGACAAAGGTCTGTACTGTCAAAGCTATGGTTTTTCCAGTAGTCATGTATGGATGCGAAAGTCGGACAATAAAGAAAGCTGAGCATCCAAGAATTGATGCTTTTGAACTGTGGTGCTGGAGAAGACTCTTGAGAGTCTTGGACAACAAGATCAAACCAGTCAATCCTAAAGGAAATCAACCCTGAATATTCATTGGAAGGACAGATTCTAAATTGAAGCTCCAATACTTTGGCTACCTGATGTGAAGAGCCACCTCATTGGAAAAGGCCCTGATGCTGGGAAAGATTGAGGGCAGGAGGAGAAGGGGGCAACAGTGGATGAGATGATTTGATGCCATCACTGACTCAATGGACATGAGTTTTAGCAAACTCCAGGAGATAGTGAAGCACAGGGAAGCCTGGTGTGCTGTGGTCCATGGAGTCGCAAAGAACTGGTCATGACTGAGCAAGTGAGCAACAACAACAAATGACCTCTCTGAAGACATCCTACAAGACCAAGCAACCTGCTGCACTTACCACAAAGCGAGACCAGTGAGGTAATGAACACTGTGTTGTTCCCCTTCTTTCCCTCCTTTACTTTTAGTTTTCTATCACTGCTAGGTTTCTGGGATTGCAGATAGATAGATATGAACATAAGTTTTCCCCTTGAACTCAGTTTTCTAGGGATCTCAAGCAAGGACATTGTGTTTTTCCCTAATGTACCTGTAAAACTATTTTTCTTTTCAGAGTTAAGTGCATACATATTGTTGATAAAAATGCAATCTTAATCTTATATTAAAAAATGATGGGAAGGAGAAAAAAAAGACACTAGAGAATATAACATACTATATTTAAATGATAAAATAAGCCAAGAAAGATGATATTTGATCCAAAAACCACAGAATTCATTGTAAAGAAGACAAAGAGAAGTCCTGGACTGGTAACTGAGGCATGGATCTAGAGTAGAGCAAGGGAACAGAGGTCTGCAAGAGAGAGGTGCCACAACAAAATAAAACTGGCTGGCTTTCTGATGTCTGTTATTCTAGAAAATAATATCATGAGGCTTAACTCATGTAACTTTTGGAGTGTTGGGGGAAATTACCAATATATACATAGATAATCAAGAAAATTAAAAGAAACAATTATTAATTTCAGAAAAAGCAAACCATGCCTCAAGTAAAAAAGTAATGAGAACACAATTTAGTTAACAGTGAACAAGATTACATAATTGTAGTAATGTGAATTACTATATGTCACAGCTTTTGGCTGTGACATAAATATAACATGAAGAAGAGAAAGCTTTCATGGTGGAAGAAAGCTAAATCCTCATCTGCCATCACAAGAAGTCAATGGAAAAATGGATACATTAAAAAAAATTTTTCACAAAGACATACTATTTAGAAATGTAGTAGAGCCATGAGAAACAATTCAATGAATTCAAAACTATTGCCACTGGGATATGATGGCAAGAACTGCTATTTTTTCTTTTTACTCACATAATTTATCTATGTTATTTACCTTTAAAAAATAGACTTTTTTGAAGAACAGTTTTTGAAGAACAGAATTTACAGAAAACTTGAGAAGATTATAGCATGTCCATATAGTCCACACCCAGTATCCCCTACTATTTAACATTGGATTTTAGTATTGTAGTACATTGCGTACAATTAGTGAATAAATACTGGTACATTATTATTAGGCAAAGTCCATACTCTATTCAGATTTTAGCTTTTATCTCGTGTCTTTTTTTGTGTTTCAGGATTCCTTCCAGGTTGCCACATTATATAATATTTAGTTGTCATATCTCCATGGGCTCTCATGAGTGGAACAATTGCTTGGACATTTTTTTAAATAACCCTGATAGTTGCGAGGAATACTGGTCAGGCATTTTGTAGGATGTCTCTCAATTGGAATTTGTCTGATATTTTCCTCAAGATTATTTTAGGGTTATGGACTTTGGAGAAGAAGACCTCAGAGGCAAAGTGCCCTTTTCACTGTATCGTATCCTGGGTACATACTATCAACATGACTCATCATTGTCGATGTTGGACTTAATCATCAGGCTGGGTAGAGTTTGTCATGTTTCTCCACTGTAATCTCCCCCCTCCCTTCCATACTGTACTTTCCAACGATTTTTCATACTATGAACATTTATTACTTTGATTGAATTTAATTAGAATACATAGATGTGTTCCAGATGTTTTGTTTCTGAACTATGTGGTACATTCCTAGAACCGTGAGCAGCAGCCTGCAAAAGTGTAAGACAAGTAGTCAACAAAGAGCCATAGTAAGTATGGAGGAGCCTTTAAATAAGAAGAGCAGCCTGTGGTATGTCAGTATGAGCTGGAACACCAAGATCAGGTTCATGGAATGTAGGTGCATGGATGGATTAGAAACTGATGGGTAGTGTCAGGACCAGACAGTGAGAACTGAGATAGACTAAGCTGCCACGAAGCACAGAGGTAAACAAGACAAGTCCCCAGGCAAATGGTTTGAATATCAGAAAGTCACAGATCCTACTGAGATTAATAATGGATCAGAAACTTAGGCAAGGAATCTGAATTACAGGAATGGAAGATCTTTTTTTTTAAAAAAAAGCAAACCAAAAAAAATTTGGCATTCTAAAGACATTTTGATTCAAGGCAGGGACAATTTCTGAATATAGGAACCAATTTCCTTTATTACCTTCCTTGAGGATTTAAGCTGGAGTCCTTGAGGCTAGGCTGGATCTCTTGACTGGAGGGGGGAGTGAGGAGGCAGCATTTCTGGTGTAACATAAATCATATCTTGGTGATGTGTGTCATAAAGGTTCAATCAAATGGCACAGTTAACATTTTATGTGTTTGATAAATTGAAGCTAGTATTCCTTCCGTCTCCAGAAGTGTATAAGTCTCTATTTTGAGCCAGAAAGAATAAAAAACCCCATTTTCTTTGGGATATTTTTCTAGAACTGATGGCCTCTAAAACAATAATCAAAATTGCTTTCCCAGATAGTTTTGTAAGGGACAGTGGAGGGTGGCAAACCTTTGTCTAATCTAAATCACCCCTCCTGGGCATTAAAGTTATTCTTATGCTAAAGTAGGAGAATTATCTTCATTGTGATCCCCCTTCCCCTTACCCACTTCATTCATCCATGGAAGTGACTGGTTAGAAAAGATTCTCAGAACAGCTGTCCATCTTCACAGGGAAAAAAGCTGGTTCTTAATTAAATAAGTTAATTAATAGTTAAGGCTTACTTGACCTCTAAAATGTCCTAGAACTCTATGAGGGGTCAGGACTACAAAGTAAATTGGACACAGAGACTGACCTCAAGAAGCTCACATTCTAGTAAGGAATCAAGGCAAGAACACAGCCTTGTTCCCTAGTGTGACTAAGGCTCTGATTAGGATAAGTCACATGATGCCTTGGAACTCTCCTGAGGATTATCTAACCCAGACTTGGGGGTAAGAAAGCTTGTCAGAATAAAGATTTTATCAAAAGATCTGCCGCAATCAGGGAAGGTAACTATTGCAACAGAGAGACTGGTCAGATTGTAAGATCTGCCAACATCTGAAAGATCATACAAGAAAGGAATTTTCTTTTTATAGGGAAGAGAAAAGGCTAGAAGGAAACTGGTCCAAGGGTGTGAGATAAGCAGGTAATGTGATGGGACAGCTGATCAAGGAAGCTCTTTCCTTGCAGTCAATTGATCACCTGGAGAGGCTGCTAAGGAGGGACTGCTCTGATTCAATGGAGAAGGAAATGGCAACCCACTCCAGTATTCTTGCCTGGAGAATCCCGGGGATGGGGGAGCCTGGTAGGCTGCTGTCTATGGGGTCGCACAGAGTTGGACACAACTGAAGCGACTTAGCAGCAGCAGCAGCAGCTCTGACTCAAAGCCCTTCAAGACCAGGGGTGTAGCAAAGTTCAGGTGGCTGGGAGACCAAGAGAAGCCTGCCTAAAGTTTGGTCAACTCAAGGATTCCATTCAGACTGGTCAGTGGGTACAAACAGTTCAACAAATCATTTATGAGACAAAGAATGGGAAATCGGAGGGTCTATGTCTGGCCTCACCACAGGTAAGCAAGGAGGGTGTTAGTGAGTCTTATCCAAGAAGAGAAAGTTTGGTTCTTTGCAGTAAGCTTTTTCCTGGAACATAAAACAGGAAAGAACTGGAGGAAATTTACTAATCACAGTGTTTTTCCAGGAGCACAGGGCTCAGGTCAAGTTCAACATTATCAATATCTAAACTGATACTATTAAGAAAATCAATGGAACATTAGAGATGGCAGACAATAGTCACAAGGGAGAACAAACATGGTACCTTCAGGGAAGCTGAGGCATTGGTGAAGTTGATCTCAGGCTCCTGCAGCAATTCAGAAAGAAATATTTCCTTGCATTTTAAGGAATGGTAGCCAAATGCCTAAAAAGATGTTGGCCTCTGAGATGGAGTAAACATATAAAAACAAATCTAGGCAATATGAGCTATGAAACTACTGAAGAGTTTTTCTACGGAAGACGTGCTTGCACGCATGCTAAGTCACTTCAGTCCTGTCTGACTCTGCGACCCGACGGACTGTAGCCTGCCAGGCTCCTCTGACTAAGGAAGACATGCACACCTCAGTTGAGAAAGCAGTCATCACAATCAGATTGAGGGCAGACGCTCAGTTTGATCTGAGATAAGACATCAGATTTTTATATCAGAAGGCCAAGAAGCAGAACTATATAAAATAGACCTATTTTCTGGACAATGATTTTTTTTATATATGATCCCAAAAGCATGGAAAAGAAGAGCAAAAAAAATACAAATGATAAAAAGCCTCTGCACAGCAAAGGATAAAACCAGCAGAGTGAAAAGGCCTATAGAATGGAAGAATATATTTGCAAATTATATACCTAATATGGAATTAATATCCAAAATTTATGGATAAAACTCAATAGTATAAAAACAAAACCAGATAATCTGATTTAAAAATGGGCAAAAGACCTGAGCAGACATCTTTCAAAAGAAACACGAATGCTGGAGTGAGGGTAGCCATTCCCTTCTCCAGGGAATCTTTCTAACCCAGGGATCGAACGTGGGTCTTCTGCATTGCAGGCGGATTCTTTACCATCTGAGTCATCAGGGAAGCCCAAAAGAAACATACAAATGGCTAACAGGTATATGAAGAATTGCCCAGTATCACTAACCATCAGGGAAATGAAAATCAAAACCACAGTGAGGTATCACCTTACACCCATTAGAATGACTACTATCAAAAGGACAAAAGAACAAATCTTGACAACAATGTGAAGAAATGAGAATCCTTGTACATTGTTGGTGGGAATGTAACTTAGGACAGTATTGTAGAAAACAATATAAAAGATTTCAGAGAATGAAAAAAAGAACTATCATATGATCCAGCAATCCCACTTCTGGGTATATATCCAAAGGAAATGAAATCAGTATCTAGAAGACATACGTGTTCTCTAATGTTCATTGTAGCATTGTTCACAATAGCTATGATTCTGAAACAACCTAAATGTCCATCTACAGATGAATGGATTAAGAAAAATGTGGTATATACATACAGTGAAATATTATTCAGCCTTATGAAAAGATAAATCATGCCATTCTTGATAGCATGGATGAAATTAAATGACATTAGGCTAGGTGAAATAAGCCAAACACAGAAAGACAAATACTGTGTTCTTACTTATACATATGGAATTTAAAAAGTCAAACTCATAGAAGCAAAAAAAGTAGAATGGTGGTTACCAGAGGCAGAAGTCTGGGGAATATGGGGAGATGTTGGTTAAAGGCTATAAGGTTCTAGTGATGTGGAAAGAGTAAATTCTGAGATCAACACAGCACAGTTCAGTTCAGTTCAGTTCAGTCGCTCAGTCGTGTCAAACTCTTTGCAACCCCATGAATCGCGGCACACCAGGCCTCCCTGTCCATCACCAACTCCCGGAGTTCACTCAGACTCAACTCCATCGAGTCGGTGATGCCATCCAGCCATCTCATCGTCTGTTGTCCCCTTCTCCTCCTGCCCCCAATCCCTCCCAGCATCAGAGTCTTTTCCAATGAGTCAACTCTTCGTGTGAGGTGGCCAAAGGACTGGAGTTTCAGCTTTAGCATCATTCCTTCCAAAGAAATCCCAGGGCTGATCTCCTTCAGAATGGATTGGTTGATCTCCTTGCAGTCCAAGGGACTCTCAAGAGTCTTCTCCAACACCACAGTTCAAAAGCATCAATTCTTCAGAGCTCAGCCTTCTTCACAGTCCAACTTTCTCATCCATACATGACCACAGGAAAAACCATAGCCTTAACTAAATGGACATTTGTTGACAAAGTAGTGTCTCTACTTTTCAATATGCTATCTAGGTTGGTCATAACTTTCCTTCCAAGGAGTAAGCATCTTTAAATTTCATGGCTGCAGTCACCATCTGCAGTCATTTTGGAGCCCAGAAAAATAAAGTCTGACACTGTTTCCACTGTTTCCCCATCTATTTGCCATGAAGTGATGGGACCAGATGCTATGATATTCGTTTTCTGAATGTTGAGCTTTAAGCGAACTTTTTCACTCTCCTCTTTCACCTTCATCAAGAGGCTTTTGAGTTCCTCTTCACTTTCTGCCATAAGGGTGGTGTCATCTGCATATCTGAGGTTATTGATATTTCTCCCAGCAATCTTGATTCCAGCTTGTGCTTCTTCCAGCCCAGCATTTCTCATGATGTAATCTGCATTTAAGTTAAATAAGCAGGGTGACAATATACAGCCTTGACGTACTTCTTTTCCTATTTGCAACCAGTCTGTTGTTCCATGTCCAGTTCTAACTGTTGCTTCCTGACCTACATACAAATTTCTCAAAAGGCAGGTCAGGTGGTCTGGTATTCCCATCTCTTTCAGAATTTTCCACAGTTGATTGTGATCCACACAGTCAAAGGCGTTGGCATAGTCAATAAAGCAGAAATAGATGTTTTTCTGGAACTCTCTTGCTTTTTCAATGATCCAGTGGATGTTCAGCACAGTTAATACTATATTGTATGCTTGAATAATACTACATTGCATGCTATATATTGAAATTTACTGAGTACATCTTATATGTTCTTACAACAACAACAACAAAATAACTATGTGAGATGACGAGTATGTTAATTAGCTTGACTGTAGTAATCATTTCACAATGTATAAGAATATCAAAACATCAAGCTGTACATCATAAATATATATTATTTTCTCAATTATATGTCAGTATGTTTGGAAAATCAATTTTTTAAAGGCCCGTTTTAAGCCGTTTTAGATGACTGTGAATCTACTATGATGTGTCACACTTCACCATGTTTCTATTCTCAATAAAAATAACTTTGAATTAAACAATGTATTCATATGACTCATCTTTAAATGTCATATGACGTTTAAAGACCTAACTAGGTTGGCAACCCACTCCAGTATTCTTGCCTGGGAAAACCCAGGGACAGAGGAGCCTGATGGGCTACAAGTCCATAGGGTTGCAAAAGAGTTGGACAGGATTAGCGACTAAACAAGTTAGTTTATCCAGTACTGATCCAGAGCCATAAGTACATCATGGTAGAAATCAAATGTCTCCCAAACAAATTTCTCCTTTAGAGACAATCTTTCAGTCTTCTCAAAGGTACATTTACATTCTTATTCCAAGACTTGGACTCAGAGAAAGTTCTGTAACTATTGTACCCAAGAAATGAAACCTCCATCTTCCCCATAAAACCACAAAATCAAGACCATGTTTCTTCCAAACAACAAATAACATACATTAATGCCATAACTGTTTGACATAGTCAATTCAACAAATATTAAGCCAGTAGAGTGTTTTTGGGATTTGGGGTTTTTTTTTGGTTTTGTTATTTGTTTTTACTATTTTTCCTGATGAAATTAACTTGGAAACTATAACCTCTCTTATCATTGGATAGATTCTGCAAATGCTATCATCTCTAATATTAGTATTTTTTTCATAGACCTTCTCTCTTTCATTCATTCATCTAGCAATTCCTTAGTGACTGTGATGTGTGAGGAAATGTGCTGGGCTCCAGGGATACAAAGCCAGGTAAAACAAGACTCTATACTCAAAGATTTCACGGTAATGAAAAAAAATAAGCATCCATAGAGTAACGATGTATTGTATATGTATCATGAACTAGTTTACAAGCTATGATGTGAGTTCCTTCATTCTCCAAAACCTCGTTCTGCCCCCTTCCCCTGTTCATGGGGTTCTCAAGGCAAGAATACTGAAGTGTTCTGCATTCCCTTCTCCAGCAGACGTTTTGTCAGAACTCTCCACCATGACCCTTCTGTCCTGGGTGGCCCTACATGGCATGGCTCATAGTTTCATTGAGTTGGACAAGGCTGTGGTCCATGTGATCAGTTTGGGTGGTTTTCTGTGATTGTAGTTTTCATTCTGTCTGCCCTCTGATGGAGAAGGAAAAGAAGTTTGTGGAAGCTTCCTAATGGGAAGGACTAGCTGTGGGGGAATCTGGGTCTTGCTCTGATGGGTGGGGTCATGTTCAGTAAATCTTTAATCCAATTTTCTGTTGATGGGTGGGGCTGGCCTGAGACAACCTAGACAGCATATTAAAAAGGAGAGACATTACTTTGCCAACAAAGGTCCATCTAGTCAAAGCTATGGTTTTTCCTAGGACTTCCCTGGTGGCTTAGAGGTTAAAGTATCTGCCTGCAATGCAGGAGACCCAGGTTCGATCCCTGGGTTGGGAAGCTCCCCTCGAGGAGGAAATGGCAACCCACTCCAGTATTCTTGCCTGGAAAATCCCTTGGAGAGAGGAGCCTAGTAGATAAAGTTCACGGGGTCACAAAGAGTTGGACATGACTGAGCGACTTCACTTTCATACTTTTCATGGTTTTTCCAGTAGTCATACATATGGATGTGAGAGTTGGACCATAAAGAAAGCTGAGGGCCCAAGAATTGATGCTTTTGAACTGCAGTGTTGGAGAAGACTCTTGAGGGTCCCTTGGACTGCAAGGAGATCCAACCAGTCAATCCTAAAGGAAATCAGTCTTGAATATTCATTGGAAAGACTGATGCTGAAGCTGATGCTTCAATACTTTGGCCACCTGATGCAAAGAACTGACTTATTGAAAAAGATCCTGATGCTGGGAAAGTTTGAAGGCAGGAGAAGAAGGGGACGACAGAGGATGAGCTAGTTGGATGGTATCGGTGACTTGATGGACTTGAGTTTGAGCAAGCTCCAGGAGTTGGTGATGGACAGGGAGGCCTGGTGTGCTGCAGGCCATGGGGTTGCAAAGAGTTGGACATGACTGAGCGACTGAACTGAACTGAACTGCCCCCTGCCCCGGCCTATTATTATATGGCTGGGGCATTTTAAAAGATCTTTACATTTTTAAAGGGTTGTCAAAAACCAAAACCAGAGAACACATCTTATGTGCCTACAAAAACTAAAATGTTTAGTATCTCATTCTTAAGGAAAAAGCTTTCTGACCTCTGCTCAAGACCAGCGATTCATAAATGAAGATGTTTCTCAAAACCACTTGTGAACTTTGTTAAATAAAATATGCATGGAGGATAGGATCCTGGTGTTGGAAATTTCACCAAAATTGGGTGATTCTCATGTGTACTGTGACTGAGAAGCTCTGATATATCCACTTTCCCTAAAACAGTTTCCAGAACACTTACCTGGGTTTATAGAGACTCTTAGCAAGGACTTTCTTCATTAACACATCTTGCTCTATACATCACAGAATATTCCTTTCACCCTACATCACATGCCTTGGTAACATAGCCACCTACCTCTTATATAACAACATTGTAAATTAAGATAGTTCTTTGAAAGACATAATATACATTAATATCTATTATATACTTTGATTCTAATAGTAATATGGCCTAGAATGACTATGTAACAGATAGAAAAAACTAAGATTTAGAGAAGTCAAATGCTCAAGGTCATATAGGACTTCTGACTCCAATTTCATTGTTCTTTCTCAACACTGTCTCCTACTTACTTTTTCGATTCTCCATTGAAATAGACTATGCAGTCTATTCTTACTACCCAGTAGCAAAATTTCATTACATTCCATAAATCTGTTAGCTAAAGAACGTAATTCCTGTTTAACTTGAGTGCCTGTATGTCTTAAGGCAGACTTGTGTTACAATAATTCCTCTAATTTGCAAGCACTTTTTCACATATATTATGTACTTGAAATAAACTAGAAGCTAACTCCTACTAGGGTATAAATGGAGAAAAAAGTATCTCTCTAGAGCATTATTCAACATAAAACTCAAGAAATAATTTGCAGAGGCACAAGGTTCATCCTGCCTGAGCAAATTAAACAATTTTGTTAACCCTGATGTCTTTTGTTAGAAGTGAAATTTATGATCCGTATTGGCTCTGTACTACGCAGCACCCGAAAGCCTTTGCTTGCTCTCAGCTAGAGCTATTTATACCCCAGGATACTGATATTCTTCTACTTAATCAAAAAGTATTCCAACTAAAAATAAATATAAATGCCACATTTTATTTTGAGTAGGGCTTCGCAGATGCTTATTATATTATCAAAATAATTAAATGATAAAATATTAAAAGATTACAGGGTAAATTTGTGTAGAATGTAGTCATAATTTTTTGTTTCCTTCTGGAATTAGGCAATTTCAGAAAATAAGTACAGTGTATCAATAAAGGGATCTAAGTAGGAGACTTGTTTCCAGAGAACTTGTTAAATGTCCCATCTTCTGGTATAACTCTGCCTTTTTCACTGACAGTTGAAGATTTTTCTTTGGTTTGCCTATTTGCTTAAGTTTGTATGGGGCACATAAGGCAGCCATTACCTGTTATATGTAATAAACTTATAGTCAAGCCAAATCAAATCTTCTGCTTTCTTCCCTGCTCTACTGTCTCTTCGGGTGCCTAGAAATATATTTTCCATGACTGTATTAGTCTCCTCAGGCTGCCACAGCAAAATACCACAGAGTGGGTGGTTTAAACAAGAGAAATTTATCTTCTCATAGTTCAGGAGGCTGGAAAGTTCAAGAACACAGTGCTAGAACATTTGGTTTCTGGTGGGGTTGCTCTTTCTGGCTTACAGATAGCCACCTCCTTGACCTGTCCTCACAGGGAGGAAAGTGAGCGCTCTCTGGTGTCTTCTCCTCCTCTCATAAGGAAACCAATCCCATCAGGTTAGGCTGTGCCCTTCTGACCCCATTTAATCTTAATTATTTCCATAAAGGCTGTATTTGCAAATACAGTCATTTTGGGAGTTAGAGTTTTAACATATGAATTTTGGTGGGACACAAAACATCCAGTCTATAATTGTCTGAAATTCTTTTTTTTTTTTTTTGGCAAAACTAACTTATGTAGTTATCTTAGTCCTTTAAGTTAAAAAATTATAAATAGTTTCTTCATGTCTTCATATATACAGTCAGAAAACATTTTGAGAACAGTTTGGACTACAACTCTTCAATCATCTCAGTTTATCTCTACAGCAGATTAATCACAATGAAGAACATGCCTACACCTCTGCCAGTCCGGCCACCTGGAGATGGTGTGTGGATGCTGGTGCTGGTGGTCAGAATGCTCTGTCTTTAGCTGTAGACAGGGAGTAAGAGAGAAAGACACAGAGGGCAGCAGGATCTACAGAAAAGCTGAAGCCACAAACCAAACTTCACTCGTTGATAATCTTAAATATATTGTTGATTATAAAATACCTTTTCAGATTTACGTGCATGTAAGGATAGTAATCAATGTCAGCAGTATTTTCTTTCAATGTAACTGATAACTACATATGTACATTCATGTAAGTACACATACACACAAATGCATACGTTGAATTTGTTTCAGAAGTCATCTCTACTCTTCAACTAATCATTCTTTTTCTGGCACCAAAATACCAAAACCCCTTTTTTTGTGGTGCTTAGGTCAAACAAGTTGGTATTTTCCAAATTTAGGGGTTAAAGAACTCAAATTTTAGAACTGTATTGATAATAAAGTCTCAAAATTATGTGACTATTCACAAAGTAACTTTTTGCATTTTAGGCAAGCAAATGGCAATCTTGAGACATCTTTTGATTCACAAGTATGAAAATTACTCTCTCCATTTTATTTATGAAATGGCTACTGTTTTCTAAAGCTAACTTTTAATTTACTTATCAATGGTGAAGGCATTTTTCTTTCCTGAATGAATAATAAAGTTGTTAGGCAAAAAGTGGATTCTTGCTGAGAAATGTGGGATGTACAAGAAAGACCTACAATGTGTTATGACTTGGTTTAACTACTAAACAAGAACACGGTTTCAACAGTAACTCTCATTAGAGGCCTCTATTCCTTCTGAAATACGTATGAGAGTTTTGGGTATTTTCTTCTTCATTTATCATTTGAGTTGGTTATTTTATTTAAAAAAAATATTTACAGTTCAGGTACATTCAAATCCTTTAAAATTGGTATTTGAGAATGACAATATGAATTTAATTAAGTTAAATGTAGTCTATTTTCTCACTCGTGGCCTACATATATCAAAGTCTTAGCATGAATACGAGAACTTAAAATTGAGAGAACTGTTCTAGATGTGTACTGAAGAAAAGTTAAAGTCTCTCTCAATGTGTGTAGGTAATAGATTAAATAAATAACAATAACTGTAAGTAATGGACTCATACCTTCAGTGTATGAATGAGAAAAGGAATTTGCACAGGGTGCAGAAACAGGATCACTGAAGGTCTTATGGGTCAGAAGTGGAATTTTAAAGCCCCTTCACTGCTTTGCAAGGAACCAGTGTAAAGAATATGGTGTAAAGAACCGGTGTAAAGAATATAGCTCTGAGGCTAGGGAGTGAGTTAACAACCTGATGGCAACTGCCTTCAAAATCTGTGCAGAAATGCTCTTGGCTATTCCCTAATGCATTCCAGGGTTGAGGCATGGTGTCCCCACCTACTGATCCTTAATTCTGATGACAGTACAATCAAAGGACTTTGCTAACCCCAAACTGCTTTCTTTGGGGAGGCCCTGAGGTTAAAGTGAAAGGCTAAAGAAGCTCTAAGTCTAGACACCAATAAATAGGGACCTGGGCCTCACAAGTCACCATTTTTGCCAACTGCAACAGGCTGCCTTTGGCTTCTTAAATCACTTGCAACTTCAGGGAGCCTTTGTTTATGGAAATTGTGATAATCTCAGTTCCAATTGACTTGTTTAGAATTGTTGGAATAGCATGATGATGTTTAAGAAAGTCAACTTTTTGTTTAACTATGGAAGACGTCCTTTATTCCTAATCAATTAATAATTATAAATATTACACACAAAAAGTGATTTAGAAAGAGTCTCCCATTGCTAATAGGATTTGTGTCCTACAGATGTTCAAAATGCTTTGCTTAAGCCACACTGTAACAATTGGTACTTCAGAGGGGTCAAGAGAAATATTTGAAATTTTGCATTGATTAACAAATCAAAGCCATTAAAAATTTTGGTTGTTTACATGTATTTTTCTTTTGGTTTCCAGGATTAGTATTAAATAGAAGGATAAGATCCCTTTAATTTAGAGGGAAGGTGGAAATTATCTGATATGGATTGACTGACAAAGTTTAGATACATCCAAATATACTGAAAATAAGATTAAGAGGAGGAATTTAAATTTCTTAAAAGGATGAAAAAATTTGTATCTGCTTAGTAGTGATTATAAAATTATCCTCACAGCAAAAAGTTAAGGAAATTTCTCATGAGAGTAACCATTGTTTACTGGTAAAATGAATAGTATAATCTAGTTTCTGGCAAAGGTGGTTCAAGCAGTTTATATTTTCATGGGAAAATACTCATTTCTGGGTTACAATTGAGTTTGTAGAGACCTTTGAAAAAGCAAAGTGCTTTCAACCAGCCTTGGTGTGTTATTTTGATTAAAAAAATAGCCCCTCAGGTAAAATTTAAATGTATTTTCCCAAAAAGTCTTGTTAGTATATTTGCTAGTAAATTCAAACAATTGCTCAGAAGTACACTCATCAGTATTAGAAATTATTAATTATAATGGCAATTAAATATTTATATGAACAATGAACATAATTATTTCCCTTTAAAATTTACTTTGTAATCAAGCAAGCATACTCTCCATCTGATATTAAACTGTGCACTGGTGAGTGAACATTTTTTCGTTTAATATCCTTATTCGCATTTTTCTTGATGCTTATTTGTATATTCCTATTGATGTAATAGTTTGCAAGAAAAAGAGCTTGTGTCTCTGCCTGGAGGTAGAATCTTATGAATATGCAAATAATGTTTTGATGTGATGAAGTTTTCTCTTTGGAATGGAATTGTGCCATCTTAACTTACATTGAATATTAGCCATAGCTTAGAAGGACACAAAGCACATGAAGACTTAAGTTTTTAAAGAAAAAATATCTGAGAAATAGTTGCTTTCTGGTTATAAAATGCTGTATTGTTGAATCTGGTCTTCTCAATTTAGGTTAATTCTTTACTGTAAAAAAAAAAAAAAAACCCTGTCATTTAATTTGTATTGTATAGATGAGTAGTGAACCAGAATATGAAAAGATGGATGGATTGTCTACCCTGTATGGTGTAGTGTACTTCTTAAAATGCAAATTCTGGTGCCCATCTTTAAACAGTTTTAATTTAACCTGGTATGATGCATCCAGATGGCTTAAATATGTTCCTTTGGTGAATTGAATAAACAGGTTTTCATACCATCTTGTACTATAAAAATATAAATATTCTACTGATGTTTAATTTCAACATTAGATAGAAATCTTGAACAAAACCCCAGTGAAATATTAGGTTAGGGACATAGGAAGACCAAAGCATTGGCCTCTGAAGTTGTTATCAGTGTCTAGACAGGCTGTTTGTGTGTTTTCTGTTCAGAATTAGATTGGCCCTTAGCACCCCACTCCAGTACTCTCGCCTGGAAAATCCCATGGATGGAGGAGCCTGGTGGGCTACAGTCCATGGGGTTGCTAAGAGTTGGACACGATTGAGCGACTTCACTTCACTTCACTTCACTAGCTCCAAACACCAAACCTATAGTTCTCAAACTTTGGGTGATATCAACACCACCAGGTGATCTTGATAAAAATGCAAAGGCCCCAGTCTTAATGAGCTTGTACTACTGTTTTGTTTTTCAGCTCTCTGAAATCCTGGTACACACCAAAGTTTGGGAACCATTGCACTAAACAAAAGCTTAAAAGAAAATATTAGGATAATGAAAGGAGATCTATGATGTAAATCAAAAAATTCTAAAATATTTGAAGTGTGAAAGTGAAGTCGCTCAGTCATGTCCAACTCTTTGCAACCCCGTGGACTGTAGCCTACTAGGCTCCTCTCTCCAAGGGATTCTCCAGGCAAGAATACTGGAGTGGGTTGCCATTTCCTTCTCCAGGGGAGCTTCCCAGCCCAGGGATCGAACCTGGGTTTCCCACATTGCAGGCAGACGCTTTAACCTCTGAGCCACCAGGGAAGCCCTGAAGGTGAAGTCACTGAGTCGTGTCCGACTCTTTGTGACCCTGCAGACTGTAGCCTGCCAGGCTCCTCCGTCCATGGGATTTTCCAGGCAAGAATACTGGAGTGGGTTGCCATTTCCTTCTTCAGGGGATCTTCCCCACCCAGGGATCGAACCCAGGTCTCCCACATTGCTGGCAGATGCTTTAACCTCTGAGCCACCAGGGAAGCCTTAGTGCCTAGTATGGCTATAATTAAATAGAATAATACTTTCAAAGAAAGGGAGATGTAGAACTTTTACGAGGCAGCAATGAAGCTGTCTCTTTCTTTCCTATTTTAAGAATTTGGAAATAAGACTGCCCTCTGAGATTTAAACTAATACAAATCCATAGTTAAAGAAAGAGGTTAGGGCATTAGAAGTAATCCAAGATACTATGTCTAAAGGTGAGACAGAGATTTGGAGCATTCTGAAAACACCAGTCAGGATAAATTAGAACATGACTATAACTTAAAAAAAAAAAATGAAATCTAGTCAACCATAGAAAAATGGCTGAATCTAGGTTGGGCACAGGAAATATACAAGATGATATTTTGTTCCTTCAAAAGAAAGACTATATTTAAAAAGAAGCATGAACTACAGAAGATATTCAGACAGCAAATAGACACATAAAAATGCTTTTTTACAGACATATAAAAAAGACAAATATCATTTGTGTTTATGGAAATGCAAATTAAAACAGCCATGAGATACCACTACACACCTATCAGAATGGCTAAAATCCAAAAAAAAAAAAAAAAAAGACAGTGTCTATTGCTGGTGAGGATATGGAACAATAGGAACTCTCAATGAAAAATGGCACTGCCATTTTGGAAAACAGTTTGGTTGTTTATTACAAAGTTAAACTGAGTCTCGCCATACAATCCAGCAAACCATTTCCCTAAATATTTACTCAACTGATCTGAAAACTCATGCCCACACAAAACCTGTGTGTGAGTGTTTACTCATAGTTAACAAAAAATCGGAAGTATCCAAGATGTCCTTTAATACGTAAATGGATAAACAAACTGCTGTACATTCATACAATGGAATATTACTTTGCAATAAAGAGAAATGAGCTGTCAAGTCATGCAAAGACATATCACTGAGTGAAAGCAGTCATTCTGAAAAAGCTACAGAATGTATGATTCCATTTATATAACATTCTGGGAAAAGCAAAACTATATAGAGACAGTGAAGAGATAAGTGGTTGCCAGAAGTTTGGGGGTTGGGGTTGATTAAGAGAACCACAGGGGAATATTAAGGTGATGAAACTCTTCTGTATGCTACCATAATGGTGGCTACATTGTTGCTGTTAAGTCACTAAGTCATGTCCAACTCTTTGCAACTCCATGGACTGTAGCTAAATAACACCATGGATTTGTCAAAATTCATAGAACTATATAGCACAAAGAGTTAACCTTAAAAATAAGACCTAACTTAAAAATATCATTTAGGAGGTCAGGGGATCCCAGGATAGAAAGAAGATCATGAGACAACAATTTAATTGTACTACAAATGTATGAAAAAGTTCAGTAGTCAAGCAATAAGTTGCTGACCTAAGAAACTTTGGAAATTAGTAGAATTTATAACACTAAAGGCAAAAACAGTGGTCCATAAGTACTGTATTCTAATTGATCAAGTTGCCACTGGGGGTATGGGATAACAGTTTTGAAACCAGTGTGCATGTATAATAGAATTGAACAGTTAAGTTAAAGTATAACAGATGGCAGGAGCCAGTTTCCTTACTGTTGTAATGGGAAGTTTTAGATCAGCAAAGGGAGAATTCATATTGTAATTCATACTGTGATGCATTCATATTGTATGGATTCTAATTCATATTGTAATGCATTAGAATTGACAACTTCAATATGAATGCACATTTAGCTTAAAATAGATACAGATGGATATATAGAGAGATATTTATAGATATGTACATATACAGGAGGTAGTATACACACATGTAAATCCCTGCTCTGTTACTTAAGAGAACCTAGAGCAAGGACGGAGAAGGCAATGGCACCCCACTCCAGTACTCTTGCCTGGAGAATTCCATGGGCGGAGGAGCCTGGTAGGCTGCAGTCCATGGGGTCGCGAAGAGTAAGGCACGACTGAGCGACCTCACTTTCACTTTTCACTTTCATGCATTGGAGAAGGAAATGGCAACCCACTTCAGTGTTCTTGCCTGGAGAATCCCAGGGACAGGGAGCCTGGTGGGCTGCCGTCTATGGGGTCGCACAGAGTCGGACACGACTGAAGCGATTTAGCAGCAGCAGCAAAGCAAGGATACTCCAGTGGAAATGAGCATACTCAGTGCCCAGATCATGTTTTCTAATACCATTCCAATAAAAGGAACCAAGGCTCCTTGGAAAAACCTCCAATTTCCAGACAGGGCAGACAGGAAATACACAAGATCAGTCTGGAGCATCTTACAGTGCTCAAAAGCAAAGGAAGTGCTGAAAACAAAAGCAAAATAAAAAAGACATAATGAGCATATGTCAAGGAGAGACACGAGCTAACTGAAAGAATTCCCAATGGCCAAACTGGAAAAATTTCAGCAACTAAATAAATATAATAGCATTGGATTATAACCAACAGCATAAAATAAACAGCCATGAGTCCATACTAATTATATTTATATAAATATAATATATAAGGAAAAGAACTAGGTAAATCTCCTGTGCAGAAGAATTCCAAGTTATTTAGATAGATACTCATCTTTCTAGTCCCTTAAGAAGGTGGAACATAGCACACCACTCTTTAAATGTGAGGCTCTTTAAATGTGGACTGCAAGGAGATCAAACCAGTCAATCCTAAAGGAAATCAATCCTGAATATTCACTGGAAGGACTGATGGTGAAGCTGAAGCTCCAGTACTTTGGCCACCTTTGATGCAAAGAGCTGACACATTAGTAAATACCTTGATGCTGGGAAAGATTGAAGGCAGGAGAAGGAGACGACAGAGGATGAGATGGTTGGATGGCATCACTGACTTAATGGACATGAGTCTGAGCAAGCTCCGGGAGTTGGTGATGGACAGGGAGGCCTGGCGTGCTGCAGTCCATGGGGTCGCAAAGAGGCAGACACAACTGAGTGACCGAATAACAACAAGGTGCACTGACTTCCCTACAAAGTATATGGTATGGAAAGTGGGGAAAAGAGTAAACTTTGGAGAAACCTGATGAAATCACCTCAAACAGATGATCAAGGTTAGGATTAACAGATATAAGTCATACTGAGAGTATATACCCTGAATACATGATGAAAACAACATTTTACCTCTGTGATCTTCCTCCCCAAACCCATAAACCCAGTCTATTTATAAAAACAAAAATCAGACTAATGCCTAATTAAGGGACATCTACAAAATATTTGACCAGTACTACAAAATTATCAACATCACCAAAACCAAGGAAAGTCTGAAAACTATCACAGCCAACAAGAACTTAAGGAGACACAACAACTAAATGTAATGTGCTACCATGGATGGGATGCTGGAACATAAAAAGGACACAAGATAAAAACTAAGGAAATCTTAACAAAGCATGAACTCTGCTTTAATATATTGTATCAATATTTGTTCACTAATTGTATGGAAGGTACCATACTAATGTAAGTTGTTCAGTTCAGTCACTCAGTCGTGTCTGACTCTTTGCAACCTCCCTGTCCATCACCAACTCCCGGAGTTTACCCAAACTCATGTCCATTGAGTCAGTGATGCTACCTAAGCATCTCATCCTCTGTCGCCCCCTTCTCCTCCTGCCCTCAATCTTTCCCAGCATAAGGGTCTTGTCAAATGAGTCCCCTCTTTGCATCAGGTGGCCGAAGTATTGGAGTTTAATAGAGAAAATCGAGTGTGTAGTAAATGAGAACTCTCTATACGAGCTTCACAGCTCTTTCGTAAAGCTAAAATTATTCTAAAATTAAAAAAAAAAAGTTTATTGAAAAAAGAAGGAATTCTGGAAGAAAAAAGAAAACAACACTAATAAGACCTACTGTTTTTTGGCTTCATGCTTCATGTAGAGTACATTCTGAAGGCGCAGGGAGCCTGAGGAGTGAACAGTGCCAGAAACCTCAAGCCAGACTTTCACATCCCCCTCTGCCCCACTGCCTGGCCGTCCGCTCCCTCCCCTACTTCTTTGCTGTCACTCTACCCAGAGATTCCTATTTCTTTCTAAGTCAGAGCCATTTAATTATAATTATCATTAGACTCTTTGTGTCCTTGTTGCCTGCTAATCTCTGACCCCAGGATCTCACTTTCATCTTAAAAGAAGACATTACACTGGTCAGGGCAAATCACACGGGCTTCTTTACCTTTTTCTGCTTGCCTTTAAAGCCTACTTCCACCAAACCCCCTGTGTAAATGCACTCTTTCTTCTGATAATCTTGAACACATCAATTTACACAGTTCTTTTATATTAATTATATTTCTGTCATGTCTTCTTGAGATTATAGCCTACTTTTATTTCTTGGGTAGCAATGTATTGAATCATTTGTTTTCTGTTTGTTCATTTAAAAAATGACTTCTAAGTAATATATCTTTCATTTTAAAATACTTTTCCAATTAGAACTGTATTATCTAAAACTAAAACAAGCACACATTTCCATTTTTCATATTTCAAGTAGGAAGTTCTGGCTTAAGAGGAGTTCTTTCATCTATAAGCTCTCAAGGGTCAGAAATTAGGTCCCTAATTCTAAGCGAAAAGCCCGTTTATTAGTGAGTGCAGACTAGACTACAGTAAAAAGAGACTCTCATTTTTTTTTTTAAGAATATACTCAAATTTGCCTAAAGAAAGTATGTTTTCTTTATTTTATGGTCCAGGGAAGCTGCTAGGTTGGCAGGGGCAGCCCCACTATGTGCAGTCATCTAGAACCCCAGGCTCCTTTCTGGTTCCACCATCCCCTAGTACCTCCTCATTATCTGTGTCCAGACAGCAGACGGAGCCTGACCTGGGGAGGTACATATTTCTTCTACTCATGCTTCGTTAGCTAACCTATCTACGTGATGGGATGGGAAATGGAGTCCTTTTTTTTTTTGCCCAAGAGGAAAGCATAGTGGCCAGCTGGCAGTCTCCTTACACCTGGGTAATACTCTCCTAAGCTTAGAAAAGTTTACCAATAGAAAGAGCTGGATGTCCACGAGGTCCCCACAATGGAGAACGTGATCAAAATCACCTATGGGGTATCAGAGGTCCTCTGTTGGTGAGGTTCAGTTAGGCATTTCTGAGAAAGAGTGGAAGATTTTGATAGCACGTTAGCCATGTCACTCATCACTGAAGAAAGGGAGGGAGGTCTTGGATTCATCAATGCAGCAACACCAGAGCTCATGAGACAGCAATTGTTGCACTTAGAAAACTTAACCTGGAAGCAGGCAGAAGTCCATTCAAAGGCATAGGTTTACTTCTAG
Source organism: Bison bison bison (assembly GCF_000754665.1). Lineage (NCBI taxonomy): Eukaryota > Metazoa > Chordata > Mammalia > Artiodactyla > Bovidae > Bison > Bison bison. The sequence continues at coordinate 2,601,874 of NW_011495082.1, forward strand.
TCATATCTCTTTTCTGGAGAGAAGAAAATAAATGATAGTTATATCTGCTAACTTCAGCGGGTGGGTCAGTCCTACTTGGATTTAGAAGAAAGGAGAACACCAAGCACATTTAAGCAATATTATCTCATTTGACCTTTTCCCCCTAAAATGACATCTGCAGGTTTCTAATAGAGATTTTTGTTTGTGTGCTTCATGAAGAATATCCTTAACTTCTTTATGAAAGTACCTTACTAAAAATGTCACCTCATATACATATTATAAATATTATGCATCTAAGACAATACACTTTTGGAATCCTTCTCCATTTTAAGTTCACTTCATAGTTACTTTATAAGCCATCCAAAAAAAAGTCAGTTGTATTAGGTTATTTTCATACCTTGATTTTTACCCAAAGTAGCTTTAGCTAGCTTGACCACTCAAATCTAATGTGATTTCAAATGATTTCTGGTTCTTTCAAAACATTAAATCCATGAATTGACACCTTTGAAGTTATTTAAAGAAGTTTGCCACAGGCTTTAAAATTCTAAAAACAGTTCTAAAAATATTTCAGGTAGTTGCAACAACTTTGAACTAAATGTCTAACTTCTTAAAGAGAAAGCTTGGCAAGAAAAAATTCATTTAATGTTTAAGTTTGGTAAATTTGATGTTAAAACACAACAACAAAATGAACATTGCTATAGAGTGAACTTATATAAGGAATTAAATAGTAAATAACCTCAGATATGCAGATGACACCACCCTTATGGCAGAAAGTGAAGAGGAACTAAAGAGCCTCTTGATGAAAGTGAAAGAGGAGAGTGAATAAGTTGGCTTAAAGCTCAACATTCAGAAAACTAAGATCATGGCATCTGGTCCCATCACTTCATGGGAAATAGATGGGGAAACAGTGGAAACACTATCAAACTTTATTTTTGGGGGCTCCAAAATCACTGCAGAGGGTGACTGCAGCCATGAAATTAAAAGATGCTTACTCCTTGGAAGGAAAGTTATGACCAACCTAGATAGCATATTGAAAAGCAGAGACATTACTTTGCCAAAAAAGGTCCGTCTAGTCAAGGCTATGGTTTTTCCTGTGGTCATGTGTGGATGTGAGAGTTGGACTGTGAAGAAGGCTGAGCGCCGAAGAATTGATGCTTTTGAACTGTGGTGTTGGAGAAGACTCTTGAGAGTCCCTTGGACTGCAAGGAGATCCAACCAGTCCATTCTGAAGGAGATCAGCCCTGGGATTTCTTTGGAAGGAATGATGCTAAAGCTGAAACTCCAGTACTTTGGCCATCTCATGCGAAGAGTTGACTCATTGGAAAAGACTCTGATGCTGGGAGGGAT
>NW_011495082.1:2603299-2613197 GCF_000754665.1 Bison bison bison
GAGATGGCTGGATGGCAGAAATGGCTGGATGGCATCACTGACTCAATGGACATGAGTCTGAGTGAACTCCAGGAGTTGGTGATGGACAGGAAGGCCTGGCGTGCCGCGATCCATGGGGTCACAAAGAGTCGGACATGCTTGAGTGACTGAACTGAATGAAAAGTAAAGCAGTTATATAGATAATTGCTTTATCTAATAATTTCTCCTTGTGCTTATTTTGTATATTTCATCACAGTCATATATACACTATTTAAAATATGAAATAGATTTATAAGCCTTGTTATGAAGAAACGGTAGTCTCCTGCCCCTTCTCTCACTGTTCTAGTTTCTCTTTCCCAAAAGCACTTCCACCATTTGGAGCTGATCTTCGGCTATTTACCTCCATGAATCCAAATAGCACACTGCAGAGCCTCTTCTTGTTTTCACAGTTTCGGGTATTATCTACAGATCTACTGCAATGGAAGTTGAAGATCCAGCTCACTTTCCTCTTCATGCCCCTACAACACCTGCACAACCTTCCTGTTCTCTCATTCTCCATTTATATTTATACCCCATTTTGATACTGACATTATCACTGTGTAAACACTATTCATAGCTATTGTTGTTGTTGTTCAGTTATCACACTGTGTCTGACTTTCTGACGCCATGGACTGCAGCATGCCAGGCTTCCCTGTCCCTCATCATCTCCCAGAGGTTGCTCATTCATACTACATAATGTAGTAAATCAGGATTTCTTTCCCTTTCTTCTGTAATTTTTAATAATCATCTTATGTTGCTCTTTTCTTAGTTTTTTTCTAGATTATCTACCACTAATTCAAAACTGTCAGTGGTCTGAATTCCTCTCTCAAGTACATTAAGAGGCAGTAAGTCCATGTGGTCACAAAGAGTCGGACACGACTGAGCGACTGAACCAAACTGAAGTATTCTATTACTTTCATTCCCCATTCTGAATTTCCTTCTATAGAAGAAATGTTTCTTGAAGCCTTCCAACTTTCCCCATCCTGAGTGTGTTGCCTTCTCAACCCTGCATTACAGCTGTTTGGGATCTTCCTTTAGCACGATCCTGGGCTTCCCTTTGCCTTTTTCCTCTGCTAATTCTCCTGTCTTCTCCTTCTTTACTTTCTCCCCTTTCTAATGGGGCAAATTTCAGGCTTTTCTTTGAGAAAAGGTGCATCAGAAATGATTGAGATCTTAAATGTTGAAAGTATCTAAATTGAATAGTTTTTCTACATATAGAATTCAAGTGTAGAAATCATTTTGTTTAATATATTTTAAGGCATTCCTACATTACCTTTGAGGTTTAAGTAGTTCTATTTAGACTTTCAATGCTATTTTCATCTCTGACCTTCTGTTTGGGAAAAGGCCTCCAGTAGCAGCTTATCAGATCTTCCTGTGGTTCACTGTTACCATTGTTATGCTGGCATGCAGTGATTTCTTTCAGTCTGAAAAATCATGTGTTTCAAGCCTGAATAACTTTCTTGTATTATATCTTTAGTGATTCTCTCCTCTCTTGTGGTAGGCAGACTTCTAATCCAGTCCCCATGAATCCCACTCCATGGTATACATACCCTCACAGAATCTCTTCTCCTTAAGTGTAGATAAGACTTGTAATTGATTCTAACCAACAGAATATGACAAAGAGAATAAAATGGCACCCTCATGATTATATAATGTTAAAGGGCAAAGGTGAAGGGATTTTGCAAATGTAATATAGATCCCTAATCAAATGACCTTAAATTAATCCAAAAGAGAGATTATCTTGGGTGGGCCTGACCTGGTAGGTAAGTAAGGACTCAGAGGTAAAACTTGCTCTTTCTTGCTGGCCTTGAAAAAGCAAGCTTCCATGAGTTCTAGAGCTATAAAGAAATAAATTCTACCAAGAAACACACGAGCCTTAGAAGAGAACAGTGAGCCTCTGAAGAGACCCCAGCCCCAATGATGCCTTCACTGGAGCCCTGTGAAACCCTGAGCAGAGGACCCCTGCTGTGGGTACTGGACTCCTGGCCAAGGAAACTGTGGGATAACAAGCATACATTGTTTTATGGTGCTGCATCTGCGGTAATTTGTTATGTAGCAACAGAAAATACTTCTCTCTTCCCCATCCCAATTTGTTTTTTCTGTTCTCCTGAGCTAGTCATCTTTTTTTTTCTTTTTCATCTGTTTTTCTGTTCTACTCTCTGGGAAATTTCTTCAGAAATTTTAATCTCTCCTTTCTTATCATCTCTTTTTCATTTCTGCTTATATATATAGGGCTTTGCTGGTGGCTCAGACAGCAAAGGGAGAAGGAAATGGCAACCCACTCCAGTACTCTTGCCTGGAAAATTCCATGGATGCGGGAGCCTGGTAGGCTACAGTCCATGGGGTTGCAAAGAGTCGGACACGACTGAGCGACTTCAATTTCTTTCTTTCTATAGCTCCTTTTGTAGAAGGAAATGGCAACCCACTCCAGTGTTCTTGCCTGGAGAATCCCATGGACAGAGGGGCCTGGTGGGCTTCAGTCTACGGGGTTGCAAAGAGTCAGACACAACTAAGCAACTAACACACACACACACAAACCGCAAAGAATGTGCCTGCAATGCAGGAGACTTGGGTGCATCCCTGAGTCTGGAAGATCCTCTGGAGAAGGGAATGGCAACCCACTCCAGTATTCTTGCCTGGAGAATTTCATGGACAGAGAAATCTGGCAGGCTGCAGTCCATGGGGTCACGAGAGTCAGACATGACTGAGTGACTATCACTATATAATTCCAATAGCTTGGAATTATACATAGTCTATTAATGTTCTAATTTTTATAGTATCCTATTTTTGCTTCATGGTTGCCATATCTATTTTTTTACCCTTCTGAAGATATTAATGATTTATGTTTGTTTTTTTATTTTTAAATTGAAGGATAATTGCTTTACAGAACTTTGTTGTTTTCTGTCAAACCTCAACATGAATCAGCCATAGGTATACATATATCCCCTCCCCTTTGAACTTCCCTCCCATCTCCCTCCCTACCCCACCCTTCTAGGTTGATTCAGAGCCCATGTTTGAGTTCCCTGAGACATACAGCAAATTCCCGTTGGCTATCTATTTTACATATGGTAATGTAAGTTTCTATATTACTCTCTCCATACATCTCACCCTCTCCTCCCTTCTCCCCATGTCCATAAGTCTGTTCTTTATGTCTGTTTCTCCATTGCTGCCCTACAAATAAATTATTCAGTACCACTTTTCTAGAGTCCATACATATGCGTTAGTATACGATATTTATCTTTCTCTTTCTGATTTACTTCACTCTATATAATAGGCTCTAGGTTCATCCACCTCATTAGAACAGATTCAAATGCATTCCTTTTTATGGCTGAGCAATATTACACTGTGTATATGTGTATTAATGGTGTGATTTGTTTTTGTTTTGGGGTTTTCTTCTTCATGCAGAGCATGTTTCCTCCAAGATGTTATTATCTGTTGCTTTATTTTGGTGTATTTCAAATTAAATATTCCTCTCCAATGAAAGACAATCTGTGTGTATTTGTATGTATCTGTGTATGTGTAGTGGTGTTGAGCAGGATATAAGGAAGTGTCTTATTCAACAGTTTTACTTAGGGTGACCTGGTTTGATTGTTTAGTTGGGGGGCATAGAATGGCTCCCTTCATATCTCAGTTGGTAAATCATCTGCCTGCAATGTAGGAGACTGGGGTTCAATTCCCCGGTTGGGAAGATCCCCTGGAGAAGGGAATGGCAACCCACTCTAGTATTCTTGCCTGGAGAACCCTATGGACAGAGGAGCCTGGAGGGCTACAGTCCATGGGGTCACAAGAGTCGGACACGACTTAGCTACTAAACCACCACGATAGAATGTTGGTATATTTAACCTTTTTCTTTGGGGCTGGTCAGACTGTGCAGGTAAAGATCTTCTAATCTCCTGCCTGAGGGTAATAAAAGTCTGCCAGAATAATAATAATAAAAGTCCAGAATAATATTCTGGAAGGTGGGTAGGTAAAGAAGGTTAAGGTTTTCAGCATTTAGCATGCCTATTTCTATTTACTTTCCCTGCTTTTTTATCCTAGCCTCACCCAGCCAAGAGCCCCTGTGTCTTGCCTTCACCAGAGATGAGATCTTCGGCCCTCTGACATGATTGTGGGGTTGGGGTGGGGGTGATGGTTGCCTAGACGCTGGAAACTGGTGCCGTGGTTGAGAGATCTGGCAGCTTTTCAGATGTTCAGCAGATCTTTCTACTTTACCTACCTCTCCATCCCTCTTCAGGCTCATTTCCAGAAACATCTAGCACTGCCACATTTTTTGCTGTAAAGTTGAGTCCACGGTTTCCTCTTTGCTGGCTCAGGATCTGTATTCTCAGGGCCATTGAGTTCTCTCTACCACTCATTCACTTGCTTTCCAGCCTCTAGGTTGCTTGTTTGCTCGTTTATTTGTTCTGCTCTTCCATTATCTCTGTCCCTGTTGCTTTGTGCTTCCTAAAAATATCTCTTTTGCCATTTCTAGGCTTTGGGAAAAAAGTAAAAGTAGATTTCTTTATTCATTTTGCCATATTTACCATTAAGTTTGTTTTCATTTTGCTGGAAAAATTTTATGGTTTTGTGGGGAAAAGATTCTAGACAATTACTCTACTGGAAAATAAACACACCAAAGATCCACCTGCCTTATCTTTTCTGAGATCTATCTGAGAAAGTACCTTTGTTCTTTTTTCCCCTCAAAGCCTTGACTCGTGTCATTAAATTGATTAAACAGTTTTAGAGAAGAGTTCTTGCTTCTGGAGAGATAAAGAACATTTATTTGTCAATAAATATATGGACTCTGAAAGAAGTAAATGCCTTTTCATTGATAATTAATTTTTCATGCTCACATAAAACCAGCATCTTCCACCTGCAGACAGATTATTTGGAACACTATTACTTGAAGCTGAGGTTTCTTTCTGTTCGTGTTGCCTTTATTCCATTGTTGACAGCCTAGTCCATCAAACCAGAAGAGCTGCTGACCAAATGATTAAGAACCAACACTGCCTTTGTCTTTTGTGTTTGGGTCTTAGTACTTGTTCACATAGCAGCTATCCAAAACAAAAGTTAAGCCAAACTGTAGTTGGAGAAAAATGTTCATCATGTAAGGAATTTTCTCCCTAAAAATGTGGTCCTATGTATTTGGCGAGTTTTAAGAACATCAGCAAAGAGATGAAATCAACTGGCATTTAAGAACATCTCTCCGGGCAGCATCTGTTTGATTCTCCCAACATCTCTAACATTGGCAGAGACAGTCCTGCAATATCTGTTTGTATTTTGAGGACCCTTATGAAATTCACTTCTCTAAGCAGTGTCTCGATAGTGTATTCAAGGGATTTTTCTCTAAGTTATAAATCGCCTATATCTGTGAGTAATGTCACCTCTTCAGAGAAGTCTTTCCTGCTCCCCCATCCAAAATTGTCCTCTGCCTGCAGCCTGCAACTCTCTTTTTCATTTTATTTATAACCTCACTACCTGAAATTATGTTACTCATTATTTGCCTACTTTTGCTGTCTAAATACTCCCACCAGAGGTAAATTCCACCAAAGCAGGGGCCTTGTTTGCCTTGTTCTCCAAGGACCCTGGCTCCTCACAGTGGCCTTTGCACTTCCTTCTTCAGGTCCAGTTTTTCCCCAACTGTTCATATTACTTGCTTCCTCACATCCTTCCCCAATTCCAATATCACCTTTGCAGAGAGGCTTCCCTGACCCTATGTCTCATGTTGGTCTCTTCTAATTACTCTCTTTTTCCATCAGGGCCTACAGTCGCAAGCAATCAATAGTGACTCTGATTGGTTAAGCAGAAAAGGAGTTTAATAAAAGGATATTTTGTGGCTTACTGAATTGTTGAAAGGGCTGGAGAGCTAGGCTTAAGTTTCCAAACTACTGAAGAGGATTAGAACAAGCCTCACCCAAATGGCCCACTTTGGAATATGGATTTGAGTTCAGACGATGCAGGAAGAATGTTTTTTTACCTCCCTGATAACTGTCTGAAAGAATTCAGACAGAGGGCCTGGTCCAGGAAGAGAACTATCTCCAGAGCTAACTACAAAAACTTACGAGCAAGGATTGGTAACCTGGGGAAACCCACAGAGCTTATTTGTTCGAAGTCCTCTCTGAGTTCCATTGTCTCTGCATGGCGTGGCAAATATTTATGTACCAAACACTTGCTCTTGCATCTTCCTGTGAACTGTCTTCCTTTCCTTTGAAGCCCTAGATCTCCTTCTTGACTCAGAATGGCATATAAGTCTCAATTGCCTGACTGTCAGGGAGCATCTCATTGTCTTTGCAGGGTTCCCATACATATGTAATTAAATCTGTTTTTCTCCTGTCAATCTTATGTCGATTTAATTAATAGACCAGCCAAAAGAATCTAGAAAGGTAAAGGAAAAATTCTTCTTCCCCTATACTAACATCCAAAACTCTGTTGTCAAACAGATTTGATAAAGGAATAACTAGCTGCTAAGGACATGTTGGCTCTCTTGTGCCAGGTATTACCTTGTCCCCTCAGCTACTATTATAGGAAGGCAGGGAAGTGGGGAGGGAAAGATGGAGAGGTGAGATGAGAAGTCTCCCAGTCCTTTTTTGCATCACAGCACCTGATTCACATTACAGCATTATTGTTGTTGTGCAGTCACTAAGTCACGTCTGACTCTTTGTGACCCCATGGGCTGCAGTGCGCCAGGCTTCCTTGTCCTTCACTATCTCCTGGAGTTTGCGCAAATTCATGTCCATTGAGTCAGTGATGCTACCTAAGCATCTCATCCTCTGTCGCCTCCTTCTCCTCCTGCCCTCAATCTTTCCCAGCATCAGGGTAGTTTTCAATCCATCACAGGTATATCTAATTAGCAGAACCTAAGTGATATGCCTGTGCTCCAAGTTACATGCAAGGAGACATTAAAAAAAAACTCCTGTGTGGGGAGTTACTCTTTCCCTAACACCAAAATGTACACAGAGGCACACTCTCAAAGCACTGAATGAAGCACTGAAAAATTTTCAGTTGTGACCATTACCATCTCTATCATATTACTTTATTTCCATCACAGCATTATTAGAACATTTAAATGACCTGTTTGGAGAAGGCAATGGCAACCCTCTCCAGTGTTCTTGCCTGGAGAATCCCATGGACAGAGGAGCCTCGTGGGCTACAGTCCATGGGGTCACAAAGAGTTGGACATGACTGAGTTACTAGGCAAAACGATCTGTTGCGTGCATATTTTTATTGTATTATATTGTATTTATTTTGTTGTATTACTAGAATACAAGCACAAAAAAGATAGGGGTTATATTTGTTTCTTATTGCTGCTGTGACAAATTGCCATAGACTTACTGGCTTAAAACAAAGCTAAATGTGTTATCTTACCATTCTGGAGATCAGAAATCTGACAGGTTTCATTGGGTTAATATCAAGGTGTCAGCAGAGCTATAGTCCTTTCTGGAGGCTCTGGGGCATTTTCTTGCCTTTTCCAGCTTTTAGAAACCATCTGTATTCTCTGACTCATGGCCTCTTCCTTCATCTTTAGAGCCAGCAATAGCAGCTGAGTCCTTCATACATTTTGAACCAGTCTTTCTTCCTCTGTCTCATCTGACTCACAGCCTGAAAGGTTCTCAGGTTTTTTAAGGACTTGTGATTAGATTAGGCCCACCTGGATAATCTGAGTCTCCCATCTGTAGGTCCCTAATTTTAATCAGCCTGCAAAATCCCTTTTGCCAGGTCAGGTAACCTAGTCACAGGTTCTGGGAAAGTAGGGTGTGAATATCTTTGGGGGCCAGTATTCAGCCTAACACCACAAGCTTGTCTTCTGTCTTCATTCTTATATCCCCTGACTCTCAAACCATGTCTGCCACCTACTCAATAAATATCGAGGGGATGAGGAACCTAGATAATGGCAGAGTTGGATCAAATTCTCTGTGCTCACTACTGTCTCACACCCAGCCTGCTATGTCTGGTAGAAGAGGAAGAAGTTTTGGATGGCAAAACTCTATCAACAGCTCAAAAGGGAACTGGCTGGCAAGGCTGCTTCACTCAGATTCCTTTCCACACCTGCCAGGTGTCCCATGCTGAGTTTTTTGACCCAGAAGGCTGGTGGAAAATATGGGGCCCAGAACCACAAACTCTCTACCATGGAATCACATTTTGGTATACCCTCCCAAATTTCTCGGCGGTTTAAAACTGTCTCCCACTTTTCATCATTCCCCCTCTGTTCACTGCCCTGAATCCTTTCCATAAACAATAAAACTGACACAGTGTTAATTAACATCCTCCTAGAACCCAGAATCAAGAAAACTAACTCTTCATCTGAAGTAATTCATACTGAAATAGGAATGGCTGATAAGTCGATTGCTTATATTTTGAAAGTAGAACAATTATCCAAATTAGCTTATTCATTAGGGTGGGGGTTACATCTGTTTTGTTCCCTCACGGGACTCTACCACAGTGCCTAACAGGAAATGAGCACTCAGCATTTGTGACTGGGAAAATATTAGGAGACAGCGGCTTTGAATAAGGAAACCATTTTAGTGCCCATGTTTTTCTTCGACTGTCTCTGTCTTCACTTATTTTGACAGGCAGAAAAATAAGGCCAATGTTTTCCAGTTTTGTCTTTTCTTTATTACTTATAAAGATTGCTTGAGCCTAACAAACAGATGGTTTGGGACTTGGGGGTTTTTGACTTAGAATTTCTCTCCCCTCAAAAGATGTTTTAAAATTTTTTTTCTGGAATTGTTCATTGTTGTTGTTTCATCGCTCAATTATGTCTGACTCTTCTGTGAACCCATGGACTGTAGCCTGCCAGGCTCCTCTGTCCCTAGGATTTCCTACGAAAGAAAAGTGGAATGGGTTGCCATTCCCTTCTCGAGGGGATCTTCCTGACCTAGGGATCAAACCTGTGGCTCCTGCGTTGGCAGGTGAATTCTTTATCACTGAGCCCAGAACTGTTTGGAACATGCCCTACTAAAAGAATAAGCCCATGAGCAGGGAATTCCAATGCAATCCTCTGTGGCACTTAGCACTGGCTCAACCGAACCTGGGAAGGAATGTGTACAATGCAGAGCCTAGAGTAAAAGTCCAGGTTTCTAATTTAGACTCAGACAGTTGTGTGATCCCTTGCAAGTCATTTAATTGCTTTGATGATTTATTTTCTCCCACTATTTCCTCATCTTACTCTAAGACTGCTAATCTGTGAGGTTTAAGATCTTCAGTGAACGTTGTACTGAACTGTTTTCAAACAAAATCAAAATGTCAACAATGATACAAATTATACAGGTTATAACTGTGTTGCATTTGCAGAAGGAGATGTAAGGTGCAATATATAAAATATGAGCTACGTGGTTGCAATGAACAATGCTAGAGTATAATCCTGTTTTACTTTTAAGTGAGTTCATCCATGTTCCAGGTAAAAGCTAAACACAGAAAATAGCATGGGCTCATGCTTAAGGGGAAATGCATAATCATGCCCACTGGGGAAATGGAACAATCGAGATGTAGCTGTAACAGCTATCCTGCTTACCAGGCCTCTCTTGCCCACCTTCTCCTTCCTTTTGTCATTCTCTTCTTCTGGGGGTACACCTTCACTGGCAAGGAGTATAAAAAGCTATTACAAAAAGACACTGGTAAAGTGATAAAGTATTGACCCAGTGGGCAAGGAAATGAATTATATAACTATAGAATGCTGTGTGGGAAAATATGTACAGACAGGAGATGCATAAAAAGAGTCACTGTGCATGTTATTAGCTTGGACAGGAGTTAAAGAAAAAAAAAATCACCTCACTTTTTCTCCGCCTTATTTTTCTGGGTACATTTGCCAGCTCTGACTTGCTCCGTGATGCTCTCGTCTTTATTTCACATCTTTTTGGTTCATCTTTCTTCCATTCCTTCCACAGCTTTTAAGCCCTCAACT
>NW_011495082.1:2613297-2619563 GCF_000754665.1 Bison bison bison
AAATTAAAAAAAAAAAAAGGAGGAGGAGGAAGAAGAATCACAGGATCAGGCTGGGGCTTGCTCATAACTCAGCATGACTCAGAGGAGTCTGTTTCTGACACTTAGGTTTCTACCCCTGGAAAGTGGGTAGAATAACACTTGTCCCAGCCACAAAACAGGAACCTGTGGCCACCAAGCAGGAGGACATGTGCCAAAGTAACCTCTTCAGTGTCATCATCACTTTCTCCTCGCCAATCTCTCTTTAACTTGCTGGAAGCCTTGGTTGTGTGCTTCCTGCCCTGCCTTTTGATCCACAGCCACAACCCTTACTCGCCCACCCCTGTAAAATGATTTTTTTTTTTTTTTTTGCCTATAGCATCAACTGGTTTTAGTCTTTCTTCTTCTTTCATATTTTCAGTTCAAGTGAACTAATAATTCATCAATATCCATAATCTATTTATCTACAACTTTTTAAGAAGCCACATAAAATCTCATTCCCATGTGAGCTTAAAATGCCAATTCTAATTGGAACCATGTGACATTTTCTTTAAGATCTATTAATCATACTTACAAATAAGAAAACTTAATTTTAAATTTCTTTTATATTCACTACAGTTTTTTTTTCTGTCTCTAACTTATTGTGAAACTTTCCTTTAAAAACTCCTTTAGCATTTTGTAAGAATACAGTAAGTAGGACAAACCCCCCAAACTCCTAATAATTTCTGTGGGAAACAAATTTTCTTAACACTGTACCAATTCAGTACCAGGAAAAACTTTGTTTTCTTTCATATCTACACCCTGACCAAAAAGTAAATAAAAAGTTCGATTTCCGTATTACTTCAAGAATATACATTTTTCCTGTGGGACATGGAATTATATAACAACTCCTACAACATAGTCCTTGTTTAATTCTTTTAATACTTTTCCTTGTTTAATTCTTCACAATTATTGTTTTAAAGAATGCAAAGTAAACTAAGCGAAGGGTGACATTGGGCTGGAGTCCTCTGATGTAAAATCTTAGAGCTTTTAGGTATGCCTTACTTAAGTAAGATATAAGTCTTTTAAGTATGCCTTACCTAGTTGCCGGAGAAGGCAATGGCACCCCACTCCAGGACTCTTGCCTGGAAAATCCCATGGACAGAGGAGCCTGGTGGGCTGCAGTCCATGGGGTCGCTAAGAGTCGGACACGACTGAGCGACTTCACTTTGACCTTTCACTTTCCTGCATTGGAGAAGGAAATGGCAACCCACTCCAGTGTTCTTGCCTGGAGAATCCCAGGGACGGGCGAGCCTGGTGGGCTGCCGTCTATGGGGTCACACAGAGTCAGACACGACTGAAGTGACTTACCTTACCTTACCTAGTTGCTGTTTATCTTCAAACATACCTAAATGTCCATTGTTCAGTCGCAAAGTTGTCTCTGACTCTTTGCGACCCCATGGACTGCAGCACACCAGACTTCCCTATCCTTCACTATCTCCCAGAGTTTGCTCAAATTCATGTCCCCTGAGTCAGTGATGCCATTCAACCATCTCATCCTCAGTTGCACCCTTCTCCTCCTGCCCTCAGTCTTTCCCAGCATCTGTAGTGTGTGACTATTTTAAAACAAACCTATCATAGTGTCTGAATATAGAGTTCAGTCAATAGTTTGCAAACATCTCTTTGCTTCTTTTTATGCATTTAGCTACTGATATATCTTTTTCAATGGATGAAATAGACCTGAGCACATACAATAATAGAAAGCAAAAATTACCAGGTTTGGACTTCACTTCACAGCCAGAAAGATTCTGTTGAGTCTGCCAGCAGGGGATCTTGCGTATTAATACCCTACCTGGGAGAGCTGACATGTTGAAAATGAGATTAACACCTTCCTGCTTTACATTAACTAAGGCTAAAGTGTCATTTGCCTTATCAGGAGAAAAAAATTCAATACTAAAATGATAGGGTTGCCAACAAGGTTTGGTTTTTAAGAAAATGTTAAAATTTTAAGTAGGATTTGTGTGTGTGTGTGTGTGTGTGTGGTGGTGGTGGTGAGTCTTTGAAGATAAATATGTTGTGCAAATAAAAGCCAAAATAATCAGGATGGCTTGAAAGCTAAATACAAACACATGTAGCACAGCAACTCCTTTTCAGGCCAATGCTAATTGACATTTGGCTTACAGTAAACAACTTGTCAGAGCACTAAAAAAATAATAAATTAATGAATCCACCATGTCAAAGAGTACTGATGCCCTGGTATTTGTTGCCAACACCCGACCAGCCTAGAAACAGAAGAGCTAATATAAATGATTTATTCGTTCAGATATAAGATAGCACTTTTTAATTCTCTCACTTCACAATCCATCTAGTTATATATTTACTAAAGATGAGCATTTAGATGAAAAAATATTAAAAATTCTAATGTAGAAAAGCCTCAAGATCACTGTCGAGTGTAGTGGAAATGGGGCGGGAGAAGTGGGCCAGGAGTGGTCCAATGAACCCCCGCTCCAGACGGACCACAAATGGTGGGCTTTTCCCAGGCTCCAAAGTCAGGCAGTCACCCACACTTCAGCCCCAGGTGACAGAGCCCCTTTGCTGTGCCAGCTACCCTCCTAGGAGTGGCAGAGGGTCCGGAAAGGAGGACGTGAGTTCTTTGTCTTCCGCCTCATAATCCAGTTTTGTAGACATATATCAACAATAGCTGAATTTCAAAGCAGACTCCAGTCTGAGCAGAGGCATCAATACTCCCAATGGGAGTCACAAGGGAGGGAGAAGAATTCTCCTGGGAGGATCTGGGACACCTGCCCAGAGGAGACTTCACTGTGAGCTGGATCCTACTGGATGGGTAGGATTTTAACAGGCGGGAAGGGAAGATGGTGGAGAGGGCTTTCTAGGTAGAGTGGACCCATTCATTATATTTTGACACCATGATCACATAGAGCATGATCGTTAAATAGACACCTAAAATACATCAATGGAAAACATGTTATTACAGAAAATACTGTCAGAAATCCACTTAAAAATAAACTACACATGTACACTGAATATACAAATGGTAAAAAAAAAAAAAAAAAACGGGAGGGGATGAGATTTTACTCCTCTTGCTAAATGTCTACTATTCAGATCTCAAGAATAAAACATACCAGTAGCTGTTGTTTCTGTTCATCTCAGTGCTTCTAATTGCTGCTATCTTATGGGGTCTCAATGAGAAGGAAGGAGGAGGGGGGAATGAAGATACAAGAGAGTCTCAGGAATGCGAACAACGTGAAGCTGGAACCCCACTCTAAGTACATTCATTCATTGTTCCAAAGGTGACCCTGGTCCGCGTGTTCAAAGGGAGCTGGAGGAGGACCAGCAGTTTTAAGGTAGCCCAAAGGAAGGCAACCTAATGCCTCCCTAAGGAGAAGCCGCAGAGGGCCGTGCTGGTGGAGAGAAGGATAATAGCAATAATAACAATAAAAGAAGAAAGAGTGGGGGTGGGGTGAGGTGGGCAGGAGTCCTGATAACTTGGGATGAGGAGGGAGGAAGGGGTGGAGGCAACCTCTGCAGTTGCTGGAGGAGGATGTGTAAGTGATGCAAACAAGGGAAGCTGTGAGGCAGGATGCAGGAACACACTCAGGGAGCTCCCAGGAATAATGGAGAGCACACGTTACATCATCAGGATCACTGAGACCCGAATCCTCTGGGAAGTCATGTCTTTTTTTTTTTTTTTTCCTGATACAACGTGTTTTGAAGCTGAGCTTAGGGGTGGAGTGAAAGAGGAGGGGAAAATCACTGGGAAAAATTAAGCAGTCTGAAAGGAGTGTAAGATTATGAAGATAAATGTTTACCTCTCCCCGGCATCGTATCTCTTGAAATGAAACTGTTTCTGAATAGTGCTGCATGCCTACTGCAAGAATGTGGGCATTGTGAACAAATTGACTGTCTCAGATGATTTGACACATTTTGATTTCTGCTTAGGAAAATATCTGTTAATCCTATTAGAAAGAGAAGGAGAGGGTCCTGAGCAGGGAATGTAAGAGATCAAATCACTTCACCATCTTGATCATGCTGTCCCCAGGCCAAGGTCTTCAAGTCACAGCCATTGCCACAAGACCCGGAGCCTCATCCCTGCCCTGCTTGGCATCACTTCAAAATCCCTTCTTCCGCAGCCTCCCCCATCCTCACCAAGGCAGTGGCTGAAATCAAGACAACACTGGACAGCTGCCCTCTCCCTGGCAAACGAAAGCAGGAAAGAGACTTTATTTCATGCTTTCACTTCGTGTCGTTTTCCTTCTTTCCTTCCTATTCTCTTTTTCTCTCTCGTCCCTCCCCCTGTCCCTCTCTTCTTTTATTTGGTTTGCTGTTTGCTAATACCCAACTCCAGACCATTCTTTGTGTTTGGCAAAGGAAGCGGTTTTATTGTGTAGTAACTCCAGGGGGTATATGGTGTCTATGATGTTGTCTAGGCTGAGCCTCCCCCAGGAAGGTTAACTACCTCTGGCCTACTCTCCTAGTGGGAAGGATGGTGAGGCACACTTCCACACCGTTTCCTTTAGCAAGCAACCGGATTGGTCCCGGCCCCGAGGTCCCCACGCTTCTCACAACGGTGCATCTCAGTGTCACCATGCCACTGATGGGGACCAGTTATCTGAGATCCAAATCTGTCAACTGCCGATGAAGAGTTAGGGACAACAGAAGACATTTTCCCCCCAAGTACTTTCTGAAAAAGGTGCTTCTTGGAGTAACACCCAAGTCTGATCAAAGGGTCTGTTCATCTGTCTCAAGAGCCAGCGCTGGAGCCCAGCGTGTCGCTAAAAATATGCACTCACAGTCCTAGAAAATTGTATTCATTAAACCCTACCTACAGGTCCTCACCCAGAATCTGCTCTATGCCAAAGCAGCATGTTGCTGTTAATCCTCCTTTATAGATTAGGCAGTAAAATAAAGAGGGTGGGGCTGAAATGCAGGGGAAGTCTGCACACGTGTTTGGAGAAGAAGAAAAGGCACCGCACAGGGATTTCTTGTTCTCTCCTTCATGTTCTCAGTGGCCAGGGCTGTCCAGACACCACTGAGAGGTGCAGGGCTCTTTCGCATTCACAGCATTTTCACTTCCACAGGGTAAGTGCTACATGTAAAATGGGAATTTAGAACCAGATCAAATAAATGCCTTCAAACTGTGGCACATTGCTATTTCTGGATTCCCTCCTCCCGCCTTCTTTGTAGGTTAAGGGAGAAATAGTAATAATCACAGCTGACATTAGTGAGCACTTACTACGTGCCAAGCGCTGTGGCAAACGTGCTTAGATGCGTCCCCTCAGTTCCTCCCTCTAGGATCCCGACGTGGTGCATGTGTCACCGGAATTTTGCAGAGGATGCCATGAAGGTGGTAGAAGGGTGAGCATGTAAGTGACAAAGCTGGGATCTGAACCTTCAGCTTCCAACATCTTGCTCTTCACATCTATGCCATAGTGCCACCTCTAAGTAATTCCTGGAAAAATCTGTTCTGTGGTCCTTTCATCAAAGAGTTTGGTGACTGCACCTTAATAATAATTGCTATTGTCTTAATTTTTTTTTCAATTTTCTGCCATCAAATGGTAGGGTTCCACAAAGGCAGGGCAGGGCCTGTGTCTCCCTCAACTTTGCACCCCCTGCAGTCCTTAAAACAAAGTATCTTGCCCAGAATAGGAGTTAAAGAATTATTTGTTGAAATACCCTTTACATTATCTCTGTACCTAAATAAAGCCCATCTAAACAAGTCCATTTCCCAAACACTGGGGTTTGCCTCTTCTTTGTAGCTGTCCTCTTCTTCCTGTTTTGTTTTCCAAAGGTTGATTTTGAACTAGAGGGACACTGCGGTTGTCTTGTCACTTAGCGTGATTTGAAAGTGAGAGTCTGTGTAGTGCTTTAGCCTGCCCTCAGCAATCAGGCCTCACACTCGCGCGGCTCTGATTGTAGGAGTTGCCTTATTTGCATTGATGAGGATGAGCCAGCTGCTAGAGCATACAGAACGGCACCTGACACAATCACCGAGCTCAGGATTAGCGCAGGGAATCAGGAATCCACTGTGCTGCGTGGCAATCTCAGCCCTACATTAGAGTCACTCATGCAAAATGACCCAAATTTGCAATGAGCACAATTAGCAATCCAAAGATGCATGTTAATTGGGGGGCTGGAGATTTTCCTACATTTCCCTAAATTAAAAATAATAAACACACTCTTTCCTAGAGGAGTCTGGGCATGAAAATAATGCAGGGGATTCTGAGTTTGTAAAAAAAGGGTAAACCCCTGAAAATGTGGATTCCTTAGCCCCACCCCCACCCCCACCCCCA
>NW_011495082.1:2619663-2675639 GCF_000754665.1 Bison bison bison
CACATACACACACCCGAGGTATTAAGTTTGGCATCAAATATGGTAAGGGCTTTGTGGTGTCATGATCCTTTTTGAATCAGTAGAAAACAGCTACTTATAAGGCTAAAAATAATAAAACAGCAATAACTCTAATACGTAGAAAAGGGAAATTTAAGCTTTAAAGGGGTATTTACTATTTTATATTCTGTATTAATATTTGAGACTGTCTTTGGGTCACACAACACCACAGATACACCCAGTGATTTCAGGATTTCCTAAAAGTGCAAGAGATTATGTTGAATTTTTATGAAACAGAGTTTATAAGTCAAACAGAACCTTCTCAAGCCCTGGGCTGTGTTTCCATGTGTCTGCAGTCTATAGGTATTGAAATGCTCACCTATACTTTAGAAAAAAAAAAACACACAACATTTTGCAAAAATTGAATAAATGATCATTCAAAGCAAAAGCATGCAGTTCAAAAGCTAAACCTCCCATTGGAGAACAGAAAATTTAATGAGCTTTTAATGGAATGCAATGCTCAGAGTAGTAAATTATTTGTTAGTTGACGATGCAATCAGCATGCTGATTAAGGTTGCTTGGTTTTTTACTAAACATTAACTGAATGAAAACGGGTAGTCCTTGTTCTGCTTGGGGGGCTTTAAGGAAGCAAATGGACTTTCAGAACAGAGATTGTCAATAAAGGTGAGTGCACTCCAGGTGTCATTTGAATATGATGATAAAATACTTCTGATAAATATTTAAAAGCATTTTAAATCCACAATGTTCGCCTAGTGTATTGTGGACTCTGTTTAAAGAAACAGTGGGCCTTAGCAGGGCCTAACAACAATCCCTCTATTTCTCTCTAGAAAGAAATACCTAGATCTGCTTTCTTTTATTGCAAAAGAGAAAAAAAGGGGGGGTGGTATGCTTTGAAAATAGAAGCCAGCCTGGACTCTGGGACCAGGAACTGTTTGGGAGTTTGGAATATAAACCTAAGAAAAGGCAAAAAAAGACAAAAACCAAAACAAAGGAAAATATTCTGACCGCAAATAAAGAAGAGACATCTGTTTCTCTGGGTAGATTAAGATAAAAATTTAGGTAGTTTTGATATTTTGATGCTTTAAAATGATTGCTATTAGAATATATATATTTTTTTTTTGATTTATAAATGTTGGCATTCTGAGAGCAAGAAGGACTGTGGTATCAGAGTTATATTCTGTCTAATTTAGGAGCTCTGCGAGGGGAGTAAAAGAAAAAGATCAAAAATTGGAAATAAATTATGTAATGCTTATTTTTGTTGTTGGATGGTTAATACAGAATTTATAAGTTATATTATTCACCATATATTAATCAATATGTACATTAGCTATAAATTATTGTTTCTGAGAGAGATTTTGTTACCAAATCTATTTAAATTGCTAGATTTATTTTCCCCTCAAAAAGAAGGATTTTTTTTTGTTTGTTTGTTTTTCTCCCTACCAATTGAAGAATTATGGGTTTCTAGGTTAATTTTCTTTGAACAGCTACAAAGTTCTTTTTCTATAAATCCTAATTAGTTTCATCATCGGTGATTCTCTGGCAATGGTCAGGTACCCTTAAAATCCGATAAATAACTACCTCTCACTTTTAACTATTCCTGTTTATGACCCAAGAGGTTAAAAGCCTTTGACTGGCATTTGACTTCTGACCTCATATAAATGTTATCTTATCAGTTCCTGCTTGTTAACTTGTATTGAGTGCTTGTCCCTGATGGCTTTTAGATAAAGGGTTGTGGGTTTTTTTCTTTTTAATATATTTCCTATAGGAACTAAACCATTTGCTTTGTTCTCTGCTTAGTGCACTCCAGTCTACACAGAAAACCTGCTATAAATCTGTTATAAAGCTCCAAATATACTTTTATTTATTCCCGACATTATTTTAGTTTAGCTTTACGGGTGGGATTTGATGATTGGGAATATGTATTTATTATAATTAATAGCAGTAATTACTAGTGCTCTTAAGCCTTTAACATGTTAGTCAGAAAGCTGGTTAGCATGGTACACTTTTTTTTTTTAATGTAAAAAAATTAAAAGAAAAACAATTTTAGCTTTGCATTTTGCACCAGCATGAGATGAGTTAGAGAGATAATTTATGGAAATCTTGTCTCCACAGACTTCAGAAGTCCGCCTAATGAGAGAGTCATCACTAAGATATATCTTTTTTAAAAAATCGAATCCAGACCATGAACAGTGCATTTTTGATCCTTTGGGGAGGAGGGTGGTGGCCTGGCGCCCTCCTTTGCCCTTCTGTCCTAAGAATTAAGAAGGATTTCGGCCTTTTATTCCTTTTGCAGCTGTGTGTGTTGTTCACACGTTCAAGTGTGTATGTGTGTGAGTCCAGTCTCTATATACAAATCTAAATACATTTGAATGTTTGCATTTTAAGCTCTCTCCATACCTTGATGGCATCATGAGAGTATTCTAGGCAGATGTTGGTGCTTCAGAGACTGCCTCATTTACAAGTGACCCACAGTGTGATTTCTAAACAAAATATTATATTAATTTCTGTGTGGAAAACAGGCAGAGAGGAGGGAAAGAAGGAAGAGGCAGCCATCTTGGAGTCCTTTTGCCTTTTAGCCTCCTTCTTCCTCTTCCCAAAGCTCGATAGTTAGAATATTATCTTCATTTTTAATTGGCCTTCAACATAATGCAGGAGGCATGTATAAGAGACCTTTGTATCCGTGTTTGGAGTAGAAAAAAGTTGTAACCTCTTTGGACTTTAAATAATAACTGCGACTATAGACAAACTACACCTATTATTCTCTATCCTTCTAAATAAATATACATATAAATGAAGCATATGCCACAGCTTGTAAGAGACCTGTACAAAACCTATTAAGGGAAACAAATGTCTATTTGGACCATTCATTTACTGCTATCTAAAGAATTAATATGTCAGTAAAGTTATCTGCCCTTCCTCCTCCCCATTCTTTCTTTTCTCCCCAAACACACACTCACATGCGCACACACACACACACACATTCAGACACCCCCACTACGCAGCAGTGGCAACCCTAGAAACTTGCTTTTTTAAACAGGAATTCCCTTTCTCTTAGATCTGAAGTATTTCAGGAAGAATGAAAAGACCAGCTCCTATTTGTTATTTTATTTTAATTTTCTGTGTGTGGAGCTGCTCAGCTCTGCCATGTCCCAACACTGCTTTCATCATGCTCATATTCTGGCAACACGCAGGTTTAACGCAATTTGTCCTAACTTTTCATTTCAACCATTGCTTTTTCTCAAAGTGGCCAGAGTTTAAAGACTCAAAAGCAAACGGAAAAGAAATACCCCGGCAGGGGGAAAAACAAACCAACCTCCAAACTGGTGCTGGTATTCACAGCATTGACACATTCTCAAATGTTTTCTCTGTAGTTATAACACAAAAGCGCTTTCTTCCCTGTTTTGATGTATTAAAGACAGAAAGAGAGAGGACCCTTGGAAGTGGTAAAAATAAGTATTTGGAAGCACAGGGAAGGTGTTTCCCCTTTGAATGTCCAGCATGTGTCAATAACTTAGATACTAACAGTTTAATATTAATTAACTTTAAAAATGAAAAGGGGGTGGGTGAAAAGTTAAATTTAAGCAAGTTATGTTGCCTCCGTTGAACTTTCAGCTCTGGGTTGCCTTCAGTTTTGTGTAATGAGATGTGCCCCTGAAGCCAATTATTCTGCTGTCTCTGAAATAAGGGTAACCAGGATCCTAAGTCCCTCTGAAAAGGGTGTGAGTAGATCAATAACGAATTATTGTCTAATTCTGGCATTTGGCAGAAGAAACCACAAACTTTTACTTGTTTAGTGTCAGTAATCTGAACTCATTTTTCTAGTCAATAGTATTTGCAGATTGGTTTACTGGGCAAAACAGATAAGAGTCTGAAACAAATAAAAATCTGAATCCTAAACACTCTCCTACTCTGGTGGCTAAATTCTCTAAGTCGAATCCCAGAGTCTTTTACCATTGTATGCTGTATTCTGGCTTTTAAAAAACAAACAAGATTTAAACACATAAGCTAGATGATTTCAAAACTGGAACACATTACACCATCATTTATTTCTATTTAATTAATGTTTTAATATATAGTTGTAAATCTAACTATACCTCAGGCAGAAAAAGTATTTACTTAAATCAGTTTCTATTCCAATCAGAATGAACTCCCCAATCATTTTTGAAGTAATATTTTAAAATCATTGTGGTTAGTAATACTTGTAAATCATTGTAGTGAGAGGAAGAAGATGATGAAGGGTGATCAATGTCCTTGATTTTCTGTACAGCTGTATCATCAAGCTTTATAAAGTCACCTAAGGGTGTATTAAAACATACTGCTTCTATGTATTTACATGTTTATAAACTTACCCTAAGAATATATTAAGAAATACAGTCCATTTGATTTTTTTTTTTTTCCATTCCTTGCCAAAAATCAAACCTGCTCTGTTTGGAAAAAAGCAGATACTTCTGTGATATCATGGAGTTTTTTGCATTTCAGTAAAAGAAGTCGAGGACATGGAGTCAGAAATACCCGAATTTTTAGGACTCAAGGTATTACTGTAAAGGTTTTATCCTTTCCTCTGTGAAGACTGATGCAGATGAATTTCTCATTTGCTTTGGTCTCTGTCCTCTTTCTCTCGTGTTTCCTTTATTTGTATAAATTAGCTTTGTCCTTTCTTACTAGAATGTTTGATTTGGGCACACTCTCCCACATAGATTCTCAGTCTCACTCCCCCCAACTTGTCTGGGGAGTGGTTTTTCTTACTTAAAAAGCTTTGTAATTCAGACTCAGAGTGCCAGGGCCTTTTTTTTTTTTTTTAATTTATCTGGATATGCTCAAAGGTCACACCCAAGATCATAAGCTATGTTTATATCCTTCTTATGGGCAAATGATAAAATAATATCCACACACATCTGATACTAGGGGTATGGCCTGGACACACACCTTGCTGTCTTCCCCTTGGCCTCTCCTGCCCTGAAGAATGAATACCTCCCTCTCCAAAGTTGATGCTTCGAAGTGACCAGTCAGATGCTGGCAGGTCAGCTGGCCGTCCTCTTGGACAGAGGGTTCATAAATCAGAGAAGTGTTGGTGTGGTTCAAAGAAGAAGGTAGTCCAGCCTGAGGGAAACCACGTAAATCTCTCCCGGAGCATTGTTCCCGGTAGGGAGTTGGGGGTGAGAGTTGGGTAGCTCCTGGGGTCTCGGCTGTTATTAATGCCCTAGCCTCCTGCAGTGGGTGCTAACTTGTTGTGCATGAGAGCTGCCACCACCCTTCCCAAACGTCGGGCGATTGGAAAAGTCAAGCACTGCTGAGCCCTGATTTTCATTTAATAGTCAAAACCAAGATGCATTGGGCTATGAAGATAGGACAGCTCCCTTGAAAAGATTATTTGAACTACAAAGGCATTCATTTAGGGCTAGCCATGTTGCAAAAGGGCCTGCTAGAAATTAGCAGCCTGTCCTGGTATTTGGAGAGCAAGAGTGACAACTTATTGGAAGTTCTCAAGGAATCATTTATATTTCACACTCCACTAGGCAGCTGATTTGAGATTGTCTGTTAGCATAACAAAGGCTCTGAGCCTGTGAACTTCAGAAACCTTTCGACCTCTTAGCTGCTGGCATGAATAGCCCCCAGTCCTGCCTATAGAGATCTCCCAAAGCTCCCCTGTTCGTGGCTAAATTGTTAATCAGGGTAATTTAATATAGTTTTCAATATGCCTCATCTCTTATTGGGAAAGGTATTCACAGCTCCCCTACCCCTGGAAAAAAAAAAAAAAGTTCTTTTATTCAAGTGTGAGAGGGGCAGCTGCAGACAGACCGGCATCCCTGGCTGCTCCCCCCCAAACCCCCTCTGTAGCAGCAGTAATGTTCTGAGCAGCAACCATAGTGAAGGGCCAGAAAAAGAAACTTCGACAAGCACCCCTCTGCCCGCATTCCAACCTGAACCTGAAATTCCAGTCTGTTTATGCCAGGAACCGACAAAACAAACCCCAAAGCTCAGCCATAACTGAAACCTCAGCTCACACACACACACACATACACACACACACACACACACGCCACACCCCCTTCTCCACCCTCTCTTTACCCCCACCCCTCTCCTTCCTCCTCATCTCCCAACCAAGCTTCTCTTCTGGCTCCCGTCAAGACAAAACGCACCGGAGCCCAGGGCCTGCTAATTTTCATTTCTCTCCCTCTTTGGAGGCAGCCCACACCATCCTGCACGCTCCTTCACAGTCACCCTCCGCCCGGAGCCCGCAGCCTCTCCCTGTGTCACATACACTTGCTCTCACCCGCTCCCTCGCACACTATCAATTCACATGCACATTAGTTAGCTGAAAAGAGCCAGAGCACAAATATATTCATTTTAATCCAGTTAAGACCTAAGAGGTCTCAGAGGATATTCTTCCATAGTTTGAAAACCAAGTCTAAAACTCAGATTTGGCTACACTGTTTCATCTCAAAGAGGCCTATGGTGTGCCTTTCTTTCACTTTCTACCAGTACATATTGTAAAAAATAAATAAATAAGGTGAATAAAACACAGTCACAAGCAAACCACCCAGCTTCAGGCAGACACTGCGCACATATCATCACTATGTTGTCTTTTTTTTAATGACTGTGTTTCTTGTACTCATGTGCCAAGTCAGAAGAATTTCATACAAGAGAAGGAAAAAAAATACGAAATCACTATTTTTTTTAAATTAAAAATGTAAGGATACAATCTCTTCATCTCATTTTTCCACATAAAAATTTTAAGATATTTATAATCTTTAATCTTTCATTTCCCACATGAGAATTTGAAGACATCTCTGCAAAATGTATCTGGGTATTTCCCGATCCCTTTGGTGGTGATTTTCTGTGCAACTGTGCTCTGTCTTTGTGCGAGTTGAGGCCCTGTATCTTGCTTCTTCCTGAAACAGCCATTTCTTATGGGCCCTGTTTTGGTTGGTGGGCTTGCCTCAGCTCCTGAAGTTGGATAAAGCCAGGATCTAGTGCCTGAAGTATTTGCTTTGAATTTGCTCTAGTTAGAGTGGTCCCTGGTGGGGGTGGGGAGACTTTCTTCACTCACTTGGAATTGTAATCTGGCATCTCAGAATCACTAAGATGGGAGACAAATTTCTGTTTACAGGATCAGGAAAGGATTATTAACCTCCAAAACAGAAGTACAAATATAAGCCCACAATTAAAAAAACATAACAAAACAAACAGCCCAACCTCTTTCCCAAGATAATTTTTCATGGAGTTGAAAGAATAAAAGGTTTTTAAAAAAGATTTCTTGGTCAATTTTAATATCTAAATAATATCCAGAGGTGACACTTTGGAAAATAAAATAAGTATATCTGGCTATTATACGACAATCTTAAAATCTGCATTTTCCTTACCATAAAAAGGGATTCTCACAACTTTAATTTCAGTGCTGTCAAAGTTTTAAAATTATAAGCATCTTTGTCAATGATCTGTGCATTTTCATTTTAATGTTGGGTTTTTTTATTTTATTTTGTAAATAGTGACTTTCATTTTCCTGATGTCTTAAACCAGAATATCTCTAAAAATATTAATTGATAGTTACTACAAATCAGTGGATAAATATTTCTGGTTTCTCTTTTTAAAAAATCAAATATATTAAATAACTCCTATATAAATTAACAGAAATTTAACTTTCAAAAGATGTTTAGAGAGAAAAAAATATTATGGCTTTTAAACCCAAGAAAGAAAAAATACACAATTTGCATTTTTTCAGTGCTTTTGCTTAACATTTTTTTCATTAGCTTTTTATTCATTAGAATTTATGATCCATGTCCATCATTACACTTTCACATCTCTGATTTCTGTTAAATTTTCTAACAGAGGTTAATAAATATAAAGGGGTAAAAAGGCCTATTTGCTTTCATCTAAAGTGCTCAGTATTTCAAGATTATTTGTATTTGCATTAAAATTTTTTTCATGTTCTAATTTAAATTATTTAAATTGGTCTGAAATTAATTCTATTTGGAGTTAGAAAGTAATAGGAGGATTTTTTTTAAAGGAATTAAATAACATGATTTTGCTAAATTATAATGTTTTCTTAATGTTGGGCCATCTAACAACACCCTCTCTAGCATGGCACAGTTTGGGCTTCATATTTATGGAAGAAATAGGGTTGGGGGGAGAAGGATGTATATTTGGAATGGTGTTTGACAGGGGGAATGAACGCAGACACCAGAACAATTATATTACAATCCCATTGGGAATGCCAGCACCAAATTTAGCCAGACTGATGGGGTACTGTCTAGACGGTCCCTTTTGTGTATCAGCTGTTTTTTCCCTGCTTTATTGCACTGCCTGAATGTGTGAGTTGAACATGCATATGGATCCCAAACATAACCATTCCAGCAACCATACATTGCTGTTAAATTCTCTCATTTGGCTGAGAATCAAGGGTTGTGTATTCCTACTGTATTCCCTTTACAATATTTTGTAATTAAAATGCAGCTTCCAGAATTAGAGGTTTAACAAAGGTCATAAGACAAAGTAGAAAGTGCCTAGGCTGTTTTTTTTCATATGAAAAAAAATGTACTAAGTAAACATTTCTATCTTCTCAAACATGTCCACCTCTTTTCTACAGAAGTAAAAGAAAGCCAGAAAGAAAAGAAATAAAACAATGAGTGGAAAGAGGCAAAATAGATGTAAATTACCACCTTTCCTTTTGAAAAGGGTAAAGGATAGAGAGAAAGAATATTTATTAAATGTTTACAGTATAATTAATGGCAGTGTGTGTGGTTTTCCTTTTTTTTTCCTTCTTTTCCTTCTTTTTATTTGGTAAACCAAATAGAATTCAGTAATCAGGGTTCTTGTGAGGCCTTAGAAATAGATTCTCAAACTCTTTTAAATAAATGCTTTTAAGATTGCTGTACTGTTACTGGAGAGACAGGAAATCCCAGAGATATTTCTCTTCTGGGCTATGGTCAGGATTTTGTTTTGTTTGTCAAGACAGTGTAGGAAGGCTAGGACTTAGTTATATGTGACTACAGTATCCACACAAAATATTCATTGTTCAAAGGAGCAGAAATGCACCCCTAAATAGGATGCTCACTCCCTGGGTGATGGGTACTAGGGTTGGATGCCTTTGCTAACAACCAAGAATTAAAAATGAACACAAATTAATTATTCAAATTAGAGAATGAGAAATAGAAAGACACATTAATGCTAATGAAAGTAGGTATCAGAGCTACCTCTTTCTATGAAAGGTTTATCAATAATTTTTGTCACCAAGAATGAAAAGGTGTAAGAAATTGGAATTCCACAAAATGTAAGACACCATAAATAAAATTCTTGCCTTGCAGTAGAAGCCCAAATGAATCTACTGTTTAAGGAAAGAGAATCCCATGTTTCACAGAACATTAATAAATTTATTAATATGTACATACAAACTATTTGGAGCAGGAATTCTACTTTCCATGTGCTGAAAAAAAATTTTTGCCTTAACAAAAAGGAAAATGGTAAACTTTTTTTGCCATTAAGGAAAATCAAAGTTAAAGTCAGTGACAGAAAAAATATTTTTAATAGTTATACGGTTTTGGGCACTAAATTTTGTCAGTAACTAACTAATGGATTTTTAAAATAATAATTTCCTATGCTTTACCACTGGAATTCAGTAACTACCACCTCCTATGGACAATGAAAACTTTGTCCATCTTTTGAAGATTGGGTATTGAAAAGAAGGCTGGAAGAAAGAGAAAGTAAATTTTCTTCCCAATTTTACTGACTAGAACATCTCTTTTTTTTGGCTTGAAACATCAGATCACAAACCAACAACCGTAAGATAGGCTCTGGATATAGGGTTGGAGAAATTTCCTGGTTGGAAGAAGGTATGAGGCTTGAACAACTGACGTTAAACATGACGATCTTGAGTAGGCACTTGTAGGCAATGATGTTAAAAACCTCTGAGATATAACTTTGGCACAGCTGAGAAAAAATTCAACCAGACAGGGATGGAGAGCAAGAGAAACCAAGACTGAGAAATAAGAAAGCAAGAGAAAAAAGGTGGTGGGGGGGCGGTGCAGGGAGTGGTGGTTGGGGGTGGGTGGCACGCAGGAGTGGTGAGTGAGAAAGAAAGAGAGAGCAGAGAATGAATATTCCAAGCATTGTTTTAATCTAAAACAGAGATGCTTCCAGGAGAATGAATTTCAATGGAGCTGAGCCAAAAATAATTATAGAGATTTTCTTGTTTTGTTTTGTGAATGAAGAGCATCTCTTTTCTCTGGAGATGCGAGAGTGAGAAAGGACCAGAGCCAAGAGATTGAAGTGATGCCCCTCTGCCCCTTTACTTCCACACAGCACAGTAGCGGACCTTTCTTTCTTCCCTTTTCCAAAAGCTATTGGCACCGAATTGTGCTAGGAAGAGAGGGAAGTGGCAGCAGCCCTCCAACCTAGCTGGATTTTCTATTCTAACAATAGCTTGTTTACTTTGATAAGGCTGAAGTATTGAAATTGGATGCAAGATTGGGTGGGGGGGGGACAGGGATACATATTTTAGGTTCTAGAGATAAAATTGAGCGATTTACAACTAAGAATATTCCCCTATTAGAGACACTTGAAACTTCCTTTGGGGTTTGTTTTACCAATTACATTTGTTGCCTTGTTTTTCATCATCAATAGCAGGCTACTAAAGGAAATAAAGTATTCTCTCAATTTTCTTCCATTTTCTCTGTGATGTAAAATCTTTATCTTGGAACCATTTTTTACAGGGAAAAAGACTGTCGTTTGTTAAAATAGCTTAAGCTACACTGGATTTTTGTGAAAGCAATATAATATACTTCTCACGAAAGAAGATATGGAAGGCTTTATACTAATTTGACACACACAGGGTTGGGGGAGAAACTCACTAACATTAATAGACTTTGGAGAGGAAGTAATCATAAACAACTCAGAATTAATATCTAAAGACGATTGATTTTCTTAAGTTAAATTAACTTACAAACAATTCATGCCATTAAGTACTGTCTGAACCTGAAAATTCTCTTCAAATCTCTCAAGTGTTGTGCCATGTTAAAGACCTTGTTGTCATTTTTATCATTCATAGATAGATGTTAGTTCTACGTGTAGGTTTCAGGTATTATACTTTTGTACTACCTGAATTTAAAAAACAATATATTTCAGAAATCTAAGAATCAGTTTCTTCTACGTCATATGTCACAACTTTTTAAAAAAAAACAAAAGTGAAAATTAACTTTTTAAAAATAAATATTTGACCTGCTAAGTACAGCAATTTAGTTATCCAGTAGAAGAACAGCATAAAGTTGTAAGCTTAATGGCTTAACATGAAAATGACCTTGGTACACATTTAAAATAAGGAAAACTATGTTACATTAGCAGTCAAGATTATCTGTTGGCTTAAGCATAAACATCTCTGAAAGTAGCAAAAATAGATATAATTTCATTTAAAACTTTTACATATTAAAATTGTTCCTGTTATTCTGTAAAAAAAATATATTGGAAATGTATATTAGTTGGCAGTAAAGTTTATGATTCTGTTTTGTTGTTAGGTTTTTAAAAAATTTCTTAAAGAAGGAAAATATGTTCATGTACATGGGACTTTATTTAGGGATTTTCAAAACATTTTAAATGTCACTGTGAATATAGTGTGTAAATCTGTGAATATGAGTTTTATGAATCCACATTTAATTTAATTAATCATATTGATTCACTTGACATTTTTCTCCTCCTGAATCTCCCCTCCCCCCTCTTCCCATCTCTATATTAAAAGCAATTCATTCACAGTGGTAGACTAATTTTTGAAGCAGATTTTACAAAATAAAACCGACAATGGTTTTAGAAGAACTTTTAAAAGCATTCAACTTAGATATTGTTAGAAGTGATTAAAATGAATATTTAAGAATTCAAAGTACTTCATCATATTAATCTTAACATTACATTAAAAACCCAATCCCCACATGAGAAATCAACCTTTTAAAAAGAACAATTATTAATATTAAATAGCCAGAATAATCACTAGTATATGCTAAACTGAAATAAGTATATGAGATTAGCAACAAATATTTATTTTTCCAAGTTTTAAATGAAATAATTTGTAAAATAGGAAAATATTTAATAAAGTTTAATGTCTATTAAAAACCCAATAGACACAATTTGAGAATTTATGGTTTTGCTGCATCATTAACACTGTTGAGGGAAACTGTTAGTCTACCAAAACATTTAAAATATGGTATACAAGAATTTATTGTTAGCAGTAGTAAAGTATATCACGTTGACATAAGGGTATTTACTATCAAGCTCTAGAATGGATTAGGAGATGAGGAGGTAAAGACAGATTTACAATTAATAAGTGCCCAAAAATATTACAATGGCAAGGTTTCTATATTTTATAAACAGATATGCTAGATGTAGATTATATTTGTCACTTGTTTGTATTGGTGATCTTATTATAAAATGGAGTTTGAAGGCTTCTCTCTTGACCAAATCTTTTCTAACTCCAAATTACTAAACCAATTTCAGAGCTTTGCTCAGAAAAGTTACACTTCACTTGAACCCAACCCTAGAAATTGCCCCAAAGGAAGTGTTGTTTGTTTGTTCTTTTCATTTGTAGTGGGATAGAGCCCAGTTTGCAACTGTGGGGCTGGACACAGGAGAAGCAGCAGCAAGAAGCAACTGAAAAGGATTAGGATGAACACTTCCTCAAGCTTCACAGGCTTGTTTGCTTGTCACAGATGCCATTAAGGTGCATAGATAAGATATATTTAATATTAAGACTTTTAGAGAGCCTTGATACTCCTGAAAATTCAGAGGCAAAGCTGAGCCTCTTTCTTTAGCCCATATACTTCATTACATTGGCCCAGGAATCCTGGCTAAAGATAGTTTCATCCAGCTCACATGCTTGGGTTTTGTCACTTCATGTCATAACCTCCACATTACTTAAATATAGTTTTAAAATGTATTAAACAGAAATGCTGATATAAGCCTAAATGTAGCTGTACTTGCTGTTTCTGCTCTAAGTTCATTCATGATGGTGGATTTAGTTAAAGGGCCCAGAACAGCCATGCTTAACAGTAAGGAAACAAAATCCTCTTGGCTTCAATGGGGGCTAGGTCTATGTCAGAGCAGAGCAAATTCACTGTAGATATTTGAGATAAATACCTTCTGTAGAAATGTACACATCACATTGGTGTTCTATATAGTGTAAAAAAAAAAAGTATGCTGCATCACACACAAAGCCCTGTTACCTTTTTTTGCCTCAACTAAATGTTATTTTTTTATATCTTAGACACAGAGAATATATGGTAACATTTATAACAGGATAGCGGGCTCCAAATAAGAACTGCTAATGATCGTAGGTGTCTATTGAATCATAAGCAAGGACTACCTGGTAAGCATTAAGTGACAATAAAGGATATTCTTGCTAAAATATTAGATGAATTGATAATAGAGAAAATAGTCATTTTGACAGAAAAGTCAACAGAAAATAGCAGTAATTATAAGTGCCTTGTATACGAGCAGAGTGTATCACACCCAGTGTGCAATGTGCTCTTATAAAAAAAGTATGGTACCTCTACTGGATGATACAGCTGCATTAGGAAGTTTTATAGAATGGCTTATTTTTCCAGAGCACAACATTTAGCCTTTCCACAGGCTTTTTTTTTTTTTTGGTAGAATTTCTCCTCCCAGTTAAAAACTGGTTTTCATCACACAACTGCATAATTATTTTTCTGCAACTAGCGATAATTACTTGTTTTGTGTATCTCTACTAGAGTGATTCAGTGTTTGCTGTTCTACCTCATAAAATGCATCTGTATTAGAGGCATGTGAAAAGGAGTATTGACCTTATATAATATATTGCTATATTGGTAGGGGCACACAGCTCTAATTCTTTGTAAAAGGCACAAAAAGTCTATATTGCTTTGAGTTTTCCTTTTTGAATGCTATGTGAGTTTTCTGACTGAGGCATAAAACTGGAGGTAACTGAAGACAAGAAACCTCACAACATGGAAATTACTCAGTACACAAAGAAACTCCCTCTCAGATAGATGTACAATAGGTGCCTGAATAAAAAAGGCAGTTGGAAGGATTTGTTTATAGTGGCATCAGAAAAAACTCTGGAATCAGTGTTTGTGAGATTTGTCACACCAAAAAATCAAAAACAGATTTCAATTCATTTAAGAATATCTAATCATTTTCTGTCACTCACAAAGCTCTCCACAAAAAAATAAAAAGAAAGAAAATTAAGCAGAGCCCCTCCTGCCAGTCTTCTTTTATCTTCAGCAGTCCTCCTCTTTCTCTCTTTTCCTTCCAACTCTTATTTGTCTGGGTGTTCCTTTCTTTCAAGTTGTCTTTAATCCTTGCTTTCCCATGTCCCTCTTTAGTCTTATTCACCAGTGATGCCAATAAAAATAAACAGTCTATTTAAAGCAAATGAGTAAATGCCAAAAAAATATGTGATTGGTGTGTGCCTTATTTTATTTTTGTCTTTTAGTAAAATTACACCTGTGGCACTCTCTTACTTAAAATTTTTGTAACTTTAAAACCAAAACACAAAGAGCAGAGAGCTGAAGTACTATTTGATGTCTCTGGATTTATTTATAAATATATGTAATGTTAAATGCAGCAAAATCCTTGTGAGACTACTTTCGTGCTTACTGATCCCAGGGTGCAGGAGGAATTAGCTTATCCAGGAAAACTCAAAGTCATAATTAGTCTTGTGAATTATAATAATCGGGTTTCATCCTACACTTCTTTCTCACGTGGTACTCCCAGTGGGAGTTCTGCATGAAAAGGACTGCAGGATTGGGTATTAATAATGGTATACCTGTGAAATATTGGTATATTCCTACAGTGCCAGTCAATGAAATCAGTATACTACCCCATCTTTGTACTACAGCCTTCAACCAATTGAAAAATAACTTCAATGGATTTTTCAAATTTCCTAAAATTCCATTATTAGTTTTTTAAAATACTTCTTAAAATTATAAAATAAAAATGGAAGTTTTTTTTCCCTCAATGAGATATACTTCTTACTCTTGACTTTGTTATAGATATAAGGCTGTAATTAACTTAAATGTTAACAATGCTAAGCTTTACATAATCACCTCCAATAAATTGAAACAAAAGAACAAGCAGGGAAATAATCATGAAACTCAGCAGAAAGTTACATTTATTTTCAAAGCTCTCAGATCAGCTATTTTCACTAATTTGATTACTCAGGTCAATCAAACACCTTGTTGACTAATGGAGATAACCAAAATTTTAAAATGTATAGACCCAGCCTGAATGAAACAAAAGAAGTGTAATAGCTTACCAATCCTGAGATGTTGATGTTTCGTCATTTGTGAAACAGAAATACTTCTTTCAAAAGTTACACTGTGATGAACTGCTAACTAGGCTTAGAAAAGCTGACAAAATGTAATCATAACTGCACACCTATCTAAAGCCCAAACCCACAGAGTTCTTAATAACCCTAAAAATTTAGACAATTGTACATCAACAGATGAATGGATATAAAAACTGTAGCATATTCAAATGGAATGTAGAATAATGGAATACTACTCAGCAATACAAAAAATGAACCACTGGTACATCTTACAATATGGAAGAATCTCAACAAAATAATGCTGAGTGAGAGAAGAAAGACCAAAAAAAAAAAAAAAAAGAGTACAAATCATTTATATATTAGTCTAGGAAACTCAAACTAATGTATAGTGACAGAAAACAGATCAGTAGTCGCCTAGGGGAAGGATCAGTAGGCAGGAATTACAGAAGCATGAGGAAACTTTTAGGGATGACGGATATGTTTGTTGCCTTGATTGTGGTAATGGTTTTCACAGGTGAATACATATGAGAAAACTTAAAAAAAAATACAGTTAAATATGAACAGTTTGTTATATATCAATTTTACCTCACTAAAGCTGTTAACAACAACAACAAAAGTGGGCCAATTAGAATGGATATAGGAACCAATCAGAATGGATGCTAGCCATTAACAAAAATAATTCAGACAGCAGGTTTCAGAATTCTCTAGGTAACTGGGACCATTTGTAGATGGCCATAAAGATTTTGGGGACTGAGAATGTCCTCTTCATCTCCTTGCTAATGTTTATGATCCCTGGTTTAATTAAAAATAATTTTCCATTTTTTTCCTATTAAAAATCATTACAGTCCTGAAAGAGGTGAGCACGAGTTTTAGATTTTGTCTCTACCAGTGCCTGGAAAATCCCAAGGACGGAAGAGCCTGGTAGGCTGCAGTCCATGGGGTCACTAAGAGTCGGACACAACCGAGCGACTTCACTTTCACTTTTCACTTTCATGCATTGGAGAAGGAAATGGCAACTCACCCCAGTGTTCTTGCCTGGAGAATCCCAGGGATGGGGGAGCCTGGTGGGCTTCTGTCTATGGGGTCGCACAGAGTCGGACACAAACTAAAGCGACTTAGCAGCAGCAGTGTGGCTAAACCAATGTCAGAAAACTTCCAGACACTGCTCAAGGTGGAGGTAAACTGAAAGACACTTCTATCTAAAGAAAATAGGATCCATCCAGCAAGCATTTCCATTTTACAATTGTTGGCTTTATCATAACATCTCCAAAGATCTTTCTCTTCCCTTTCTTTATTACCATGTGTGATAAAAATGGAGTAAGGAGGTGAATGGGGAGACATTGTTAGCAAAATAATTAAATTACCTGAATGTATTTGTCTCATGTTGATCTCACTATGTGAGCTGATTGACCTCAATGTGCTTTAATACAAAAAATTTATTAAAGTCCACAATAAGGTGCAAAATCACCATATTGTAACTCTATTCTGGAATGGAGGATTACTGAGTCACCTGCCAAGGTGCCTTGTGTTGCAGAGAGTAAAGGACCGAGATTGTTATTTTTACTGTTCTGTTTTTATGATAGTGAATATTGTGTTTATATACTTCCGACTAAAATTTTAGGTGCATAACTTGAGTTAGATCAGTGCCCATCTCAGTGATGAAGGAAAAATAGCCCTACATAATTTTTAAGAACCTCAGGGACTGAGCTAAAAGTCAATAAACATATGGGAAAAAAGACTGGAAGCAAATTGAATATATGTGCAAATTGACATTTTACTAAAAGAACATGCTTAAAACTTTAGGTTTATCAAACAGATGTCAATGAAACTGAAATCTATTCAGCAAGTAGAATGCATTACTGAATGCAGAAATACACGTGTTTTATGTGACCTGAAATGCAAACATTTTTCCATCTTGTAATGTTATGATTTATTATTCTGATTTTAGAGATGCAATATTAAAAATGTGTTAATCAAGACATTTCTATTTATAGTATTATATACATTTTAGTTTTTAACAATATCCATCTTTTTACCAGGGTCAATCCTCATGCCACATAGCTAGATTTCCAAAATAAGATTATCAGAAAAATGTGTTGTTGATCTTGGGCATAAATTTATAACTTATATTGGTTTGTAACTAACTCCTGAGTTTTAAACATATATAATAGCTATTTTTGTGATCTTTTTCTGAGTACTTTTTCAAAATGGGAAAAAAAGTAAAGTTCAACTTTGTACTCTGTCCATGTCTCCCATTTTTCTTTTTTGTGTATTCTTTCCTCCCACCTTCCTTCTCTCCTCTCACTTCATTATTTAGCCAGTGATTTTATTCTGCTATTTCTCCTGACAGTCAGTGATCAAGACACTGTGTTAACCCTGAAGATGCAGTTGCTTTAGGCAAGCCCCCTCACTATTTCTTGACTGTGTTTAGGGTTAAAAGACTTCTTTAGATACAACGTTAACAATCTATACTTCTACAGTGTCTGTGAGATTATTTTCTTTTGTTACCTCTGGCACTCCACTCTAGTACTCTTGCCTGGAAAATCCCATGGACGGAGAAGCCTGGTAGGCTGCAGTCCATGGGGTCGCTAAGAGTCAGACATGACTGAGTGACTTCACTTTCTCTTTTCACTTTCATGCATTGGAGAAGGAAATGGCAACCCACTTCAGTGTTCTTGCCTGGAGAATCCCAGGGATGGGGGAGCCTGGTGGGCTGCCGTCCATGGGGTCACACAGAGTCAGACACGACTGAAGTGACTTAGCAGCAGCAGCAGTAGCAGCAGGGGTTTCCCTGGTGTCTCAGATGGTAAAGAATCCACCTGCAATGCAGGAGACATGGGTTTGATCCCTGGCTTGGGAAGATCCACTAGAGAAGGGAATGGCAACCCACTCCAGTGTTCTTGCCTGGGAAACCCCATGGACAGAGGTGCCTGGTGGGCTACAGTCCATGGAGTCACAAAGAGTTAGACATGACAAAGCAAATAACACTTTCACATTTTTCTGTACAAAATGTTAGCTTTAACCAGGACCAGTGCAATAATAAAGGACTTGAAAAGGTTTGTAAGACCACAGCCTCCCTCCACCTGATTTCTCATGTTCCATGGAATCTAATGAGATGAATATACTGCCTTCTCCTTCAAGCTGTTTAGAATGCAATACATAGAGAGCAAACTCATACCTGAGTTCCTGGAACTGGGGACTCTTGCTGGAAAATCACAAAGGACATTTTGATATTGAGATGATGATCATTGAAAAAGCTGATTTCTCCTCTTTGTAGAATCATCTTTAGGTGTTCAGCTGTGACTTCCTGTGGTTGAAATGTCCAGTCAACATCTCATCCCCTCCACATTCCTTACTGAAGGGAGATATAACTTGGCATCATATTTATAATACTTCCAAGTGTCTATGTTTTTATTTGTATATCTCGGCCAAAATCTGTCCTACCATCCCATTGGGTTTTCTTCAGGGCCCAGTGTTATAATACAAATAAAGTATGATAAAAATGTAGG
This sequence comes from Bison bison bison, assembly GCF_000754665.1. Classification (NCBI taxonomy): domain Eukaryota; kingdom Metazoa; phylum Chordata; class Mammalia; order Artiodactyla; family Bovidae; genus Bison; species Bison bison. The sequence goes on from NW_011495082.1 coordinate 2,638,474, forward strand.
ACAGTTTTCCTGGAGACAACAGAACAATAGAAACTGATATGGTAGAATAGTATCAGCCAGAGACATCCTGGTTAATTCAGACCCTTCTTTTTTTTTTTTTTAGGTTCTGACACAACCACTTTGCTCGTGCAGATCCTCTTTTTAAAATTCACAGGAAATCAGATCATCAGGTAGGGTCAGCAAGCTGCTCCTTGCGATGTTTTGCCATGTAATCTAGAGGAAATGTTGTGAGGGTTTGTCAGTACTGAGCTACCTGGACGTGGGGAGTCTCATCAGAAAAAAAGAAACTTGTCTTCTCAAAAGATATGTGAAAAATGTCTGTGGACAAGCCAGTTAGATGATACCTTTATCAAGCTCTATCTTCTATTAACTTTCCACATACCCACTTTACTGCAAACTTAAAAATCCTTTTTTTCATATTGATCCATTAACATAAAGTCATTTTATAATTCACTATTATAAGTAATTACAACTAGAATGGGTTTGTTAATTAACAGCTCTTATAATCATTATTAATTACTTTTCACTATACAGCATTTCATATAATCCATTCCATAACTCTTCATCTTTAGAAAGGTAACATTCAGAGCTACCCCTGAGGACAATAGAACCCACAAAATCAGTCAGAGGCTATAGTTAGAAAACAGAAATAAAAATATTTAGCACTTTAAAATGAAGAGCTAAATAGACCTTTCAAATCTCCCATGTTTATTTCACCTGCATTAGATTAAATTTCATTAAATTGGAAAGATCAATACAATTTCCAAACTATGCTTTGTTCATTGCTTTTATTGATCAACTACCAAGGAAAATGATCTCAAATTTTAATCTATTAATATATAGATCTGTAACATTTGGATAGACAATAGACAATTTTATCTACTTTCACTAAAATTTTTGCAAAATACAAAATTAAGAGAAGTTAATTTTTTTAAGCCAGAGCATGAGAATTATTTGCAAGAAAGTAATCTATATCCAAAGAAAGTTATTGGACTATTTTAGAAAATTCCAAACTCCATGGTATCTATTTTACCTAAAAATGATATTCTTTGCTATATACATTATTTACCTACATGTAATTATTTTTACAGCTTGTTTACTATCCCATCCAAAGATCAACATGTTATGTCAACACTTTCTGTAATATAATGGCAAGTGGCAAGAAGAAATTGTATAGAGTCCTCTTTCAAAATAAGCAAAATTACACTGTGGAGAAACCTAATGCGCCCTGAAAGTGAAAGTGAAAGGCACTCACTTTTGTCTGACTCTTTGTGACCCCATGGACTGTATAGTCCATGGAATTCTCCAGGCCAGAATACTGGAGTGGGACTAGCTGTTCCCTACTCCGGAGGATCTTCCCAACCAAGGAATCAAACCCAGGTCTCCCGCATTGCTGGCAGATTTCTCCCACATTGCAGGCAGAATCTTTACCAGGTGAGCCACAAGGGAAATCCAAGAATACTGGAGTGGGTAGCTTATTCCTTCTCCAGGGGATCTTCCCGACCCAGGAATCGAACCGGGTCTTCTGCATTACAGGTGCATTCTTTACCTGCAGAGCTACATAAGAAGCCCAAGCAAGTATTATAAGCAGAAACAGATAGACATGGATTAAAGGCAAAATTCTTTGCCTTAAGAGATCCTAGAATGAATGTGAGGTAGAGATACAAAAGACATATAATTAAACATAAATGTTACCTTTACTCCCAAATAAGTAACTCAGTTATTCTCTTCTACTGACCATTTATGGCTCAATTCACTAAACTCCTACTTTGATACACAGTAGAAATGTTTTACCCACTCCAGTGTTCTTGCCTGGAGAATCCCAGGGATGGGGGAGCCTGGTGGGCTGCTGTCTATGGGGTCGCACAGAGTTGGACATGACTGAAGTGTCTTAGCAGTAGCAGAAATGTTTTACACACACTTCTTAAGACCATATATCTCAGGAAAGATACTACAAACATCTTTTAAGATGCCATCGTACAAGAATCAGCAAGTATGTACCTGGCCCATTAAAAACGGCCTGTGTAATAAATAAGATATTCTGCGGACCCCTATAAATCCTGCTTCTGCCACTGCCTGGTTTCTGCCTGTCACCATGGTTTGCCTCAGTAGTTGCTGATCCTCTTCTTGTTCTTACCTCAATATTTGGCGTTTCCTGTATGACTCCTGGTAACTATCTTTAGCTGCCCTCCACCACCCACCTGAACCTAATGCCTTTCTTGTCCTTCACTGGTACTCGCACTGCCTTTTCCCTGCAGTTTTGCGGTACCAGCCCAGGTTGTGCATGGTCTGACAGCTATGTCAAGTGTCTTCTTTTATCTGGGTAAGCATATGTACCTGGTTAATTCTGGAAAATGAAGTTTATTTTAAGATGTTCTTGTCCACCTGGAAGGCCATTTTGGAAACTGCTGCTTAAAACAGTCAAAATATTATGAGATTCAGAACTAAGATGGTAGCAGGAAACCTGGTGAATTTAAAAACTACCAGAGAGGCAGAAGCGGGGTGAGCACAGAGCCCAAAGCGAGTGACCTGTGACCCCGGAAGTGGACCTCAGGGTCCCGGGGATAAAAAAAATAAAAAAATTAAAAAAAACTACCAGAGAGATAGAATGAACAGGATTTGATGACTGATTGAATAATAGAGCTAGAGCAGAGTGAAAAGCCATGGATCATGCCTTAATTCTGGCTGAAGAAATGGTAATCATGAACACATTTATCGAAATGGGAAACACAGGAGAAAAAGCAGATTTGGGGTAGTGATGTTAGAGGAAGCACACTGATTGAAACCGCCCACCCTGGCCAGGCACCATAGTAACCATTTGCATGAGTTGTGTTATGACAGGAGATTCTAATAAGGAACATGGAACTAATAAGCCACCACCAACCGGAAGAGTTTGGGAAAGGTCTAAAGGAGACACTGCGTGTCTGTCCACTTCCCAGAATCCCTCTCACTAGCATCCATCTTAGCTGAGCAATGCGTGCGCCACCAGGAAAGACTCTGAATTAGAATGATGGGCCAAAGACCACTCAGAAAACAATCCCATCACCATAAAACCCGAGACTGCGAGCCACGCGGCAGAGCAGTTCTCCTGGGTTCCCTTATCCTGCTGCTCTCCACCTGGGTGCCCTTTCCCAATAAAATCTCTTGCTTTGTCAGCACATGTGTCTCCTCAGACAGTTCATTTCCGAGTGTTAGACAAGAGCCTAGTTTCAGGCCCTGGAAGGGGTCCCCCTTCCTGCAATAGTGAGATGTGATGAATTCAGTTCCTAATAACCGAACTATAAGCATGTTTGTAAGACATCTAAGTTGTGAGGTCCAGAGTGCAGATAAATTTAAGGTCTACAGATAAGGCAAAAAAATCTAGCTTGAGAATACATATCTGAGAATAGAGTATTTTTAAAAGACTAAATGACCAAAGGAGTTAAAAAGAAAAAAGTCAAGAAATCACTAGGATGAGGACTGAAACCTATTTGGTTTACCACAGAGGCTGTTGACAAATATGGCTGGTAGAGTTTTAATTAAATGATGGAAATTAAGCTAGATTCTGGAGGACAAGGAGTAAATGGAAGGTGAGGGACAGGAATGTCTTATCTTTACAATGAGGACAGCTGGATTTTTATCTCAGTCAGGATTAAGAATCAGAATTACTTACATATTTTCTAAAAAAATTTAAATGAAGTCTTTTACTTCTCTTTCACATCTATTCTCTATTCTATCTTCTAGGTATCTCTGCTGAGGAAGCTAATTTTAGAGAGACAATGTATACAAAGTACTTGGCACAAAGGCCAATGTACTAAATGCTCCAGGAATATAACTACAGGCACTCCTAATTACTGAATGTAAGCTACTTCTGAAAACATGTGGGAAGGCAAATGTGTTTGCAGCAAAAGCAAATATTTAATTATGCTAAATGAGAATAATAATAATGCATCTTTAGTACGTCTAAAAACCCCAACCACTTCTTCTAAATATCATTAAAACATTCTTAAACATCAACATAAAAACCTACTAAGGATTAATGCATTATAAAAAACACATAATACTTGCTTACTTAACACTTAATGAACACATTAGTGAATGTGTTGGTGTGCAGCACAGACAGTATCAGGTACATAATGCATTTTCATTCTAAACTGTGATTAATAGCTGTCTTAATGTAAATAAGTAAGATAATATGTAAAAATACATATTGAATGCAATTAACAAAATAAAATAAGCAAATGAGGCCATTTTTTAAAAAATGGTTACTTTACAGAGTGAGGTTTAGTGATGTGGGAGACGTTTTCACTTAATAATGCATAACACCTTCAAACCAGACAAACACAAAGTGAAGTGAAGTCGCTCAGTCGTGTCCGACTCTTTGAGAACCCATGGACACTAGGCTTCTCCGAACATAGGATTTTCTAGGCAAGAGTACTGGAATGGGTTGCCATTTCCTTCTCCAGGGAATCTTCCTGACCCAGGGATTGAACCCAGGTCTCCCGCATTGTAGACACACGCTTTACCATCTGAGCCACCAGGGAATGCCAGACAAACACAAAGTGCTCTCCTATTCAGACTATATCTGAGATGTGAATGCAACATATTCTGCATGCTCTTGCACACTCTCTGGAAATTATATGGAGATTCATTCTAACAGATTCAAACACTACATTGAGGGTAAATGCTTTTAAAAGTTGCTGTTCCTATAGTAGTATTATGTGGACCTATGGTATAAGTTGAGAATACTATTGTCATGGGATGTGAGCCAAGATGAACAGTGGTTCTCAACTGGGAGTGAATTTGCCTTGGCAATGTCTAGGGATATTTTCGGTGGTCACAAAATACGTGATCCAGGATGGTCCATAATAAAAAGGTCAAGGATGCTGCTAAATATCCTGCAATGCACAGAACAGACTCCCACAACAAAAATAATCCAGCCCAAAATGTCAATTAGTGCTGAGGCTGAGAAAACCTAAAGGAGGGAAGAATGAAATCAAACCAATATGTCAGAGGAAACCTCAGTTGGAACAAGGCACAGATTGAATATTCAAAATCAGAAGTTGGAATGAACTGATGTCATTAGCTTGGGAAACTGTAAAGTGGATCTTTTCACCAACAATGCTAATAAATACTAGAAAGGGAGATATTGTGGGAAGGAACTATGTGGAAAAATATTTAGTTTTACCATGTCACACTTCAGGTATGGATGGAACATCCAAATGTATGAAGTAATTTTAATGACTGTAGGAGTTTTGTCTAAATTTTCTGATAAATTTTTAGAAAAGCATTGATATGCTCTTCAAGTTACAAGTCAACTAACATATTTGAGCTCTATCTATCTGCCATATATCATATATTTTTCACATGCAATGTTGTTTAATCTTCAAAGAATTATTGGAGAATGATATTACTACCCCATTTTATGGACGAGAGAAATGAGGCTTAGAAATGTTAAGTGAATAAGGTCATACAACCACTAAATCATGGTACTAGCTTTGAAATCAATGTCTTTAACCCTAAGTCCTGGGCTTTTGGCTAAAATAAAATAATACTCATGTATGCTCCAGTTATTTCAGACAATCCCCTACAAACATACCTTTACTGAGCTTTAAAACTAACTTCCCTCTGCGAAACACACACACAATTTTTAATTTTCTTACGTCAATGTAGAAGTTTGGAAAACATAAAAAATAAGTCAAGAAGAAAAAAATTATCATGAATTCCACCACCCAGAAATAACTACTACTAAATAACTTTTAGCTAATAATTTAAATTTTTACTTTCTCTTTTGCTGTTTTCGCCTGCTGGTGGTTTTGCTGATGTACAATGATGTTTCTAAAATGAACTATGAAGAATTAGAAAGAAGAGATGAAGGGAAAGATGGTACACAAGCTAGAGAATTAGCTCTCAGATTCATAAAAAAGAAAATGGGGTGAGGTCGGGGGTAGGGAGAGGGTAATTTCCAGAACCTCTTTTTGCCCAAGGAGTGCTGGGAACTTAATAAATCTTAGTTCATCTGTCAGCTCTATGCTCTGCTAATGACAAGATTAAATTGAAGCTACACTCTCCTGAGTGCTTATCATTTGCAAATGCAGTACTAAGAGCTTTACTCACATTATCTCATCTTATCCCTGCAGCAACCTTGAGTAGGATATTATTATTTCCAACTTAGAGAAGGAACTTAGGCTTAAAGAGGTTTTAACTACTTGCCGGGTTCCACATCTGGTTAATGGAGAAGTGAGGCTTCAAAAGCAAATCTGGCCATGGAGGCAGGATTCTTCTCTTTGTAAGGCTGCCTCCTCCTTCTAAAGAAAATCAGGTGTGGAATGCAGAGAATTCAGGAAAGTGATGGCAGAGCTGAAGGAGATCTTGGGATCTCTGACAGAATATTTTTTCATGGTTATTAGCTCCGACTTCCTTTTCTTTTCTAGTTGCAGGAGTGGGTTGATATTTGGCCTCTGAAATATGGTCCTAAAGCTTGAGTCACTAGATGCTTTATATTTGATTCCATTGGGAAAACAGTGTGATAAGGAATGCACATGAGAATATGACTATCTGCCTGACACAAACAGGCTTTCGATAGTGTGCTGAAGGACCAGAAGAAGGAAACTCCAACTGATGATCATTTTTTCTGGAGCCACTTTAATAAAAAGCTGAGCCAAACCTCTACTGAAGTTTATATCACTTTTTTTTTTTTTTTAAAGAAAAGCCAAATTTCAACAGATGTTAGCTGATTGAAATTACTATTCCCAACTACCTTTCTAAAAATCAGACTTCTGCTCTTGGATAAAAAGAAGAATATCAGAGTTTAAAATTGTGTGGCTACAAATGATCACATTTTGGTTCAAATATAAAATAAATACATTCCATTGGTTTTGACAAACTGTTTGGAAAACATAGGCTTCGGCTTTGACTAATGGGTTGTAGGATGGAGCTGTTGTGGAAAAGTAAATCACAGTTTAGATGTATTTTCCCAGCTAGTCCTCTGACTTAGGAATATGCTGCTTATCTGTGGAAACATGCTCTCCCAGCAAAGTGCCATGCAAATCACTGGTTTTACATGAAGGCCTATATTAGTCTAGTCACTCACAGACATCTTTAAACATAATTGTTGGGTAATAGCCTATGTTTATTTTTATGATAAATGTTTCAGAGCTACTGTTCTCTGGGGTTTTTCACATTAAAGGAAGATAGTTATCTCATTGGAATTTTAACCACACTACAATTAAAATGAAATGCAATCAATAAAATATTAATGCAGGTATGTTTGCAGATCAATTACTTAATGGCTAGGTCGATATCTATCATTCTTTAGCTTTCTGAAGGTCAATATATAGCAGAGTCAATGAGTTAACCAGCAAATCAGAGACATAATATCTGTCTAATTGTAGGTCTATGATTAATTCCTTAATACAGTGAATGACTTGATGAGAGTTTGTGCTGTCTACTCTTGTTAAAACTTTCTGCCAGACTGGGTTCTCCTTTAAAGTCTTAGATTATTAAACAATATTTTTAATGCTAGATATCAATACAGAATCATCAGATGTTAAACTAAAAAAGAGCTGTCAAGACCCCTTCTTACCCTTTCCTTTAGAGAAAGGAACACTGAAAATCAGTGAAGACAACTGAGTCGCTCAACATCACACACTTAGTCATGGAACCCAGATGTGGTTCCCAGGCCTTTGCGCTCCAAAACACCGAGCTCCTGAATTTCAAGATCCCAGCCCAGGGTCTGGTTTTGCAGACACTGTGGGTAATTCGCCTTGGCACCTGTGGGCCGCACATGTGTTCGTTGTTTTCCAAGCACAGTGAAGTAGAAACTAAGCAGGTGAAGGAATAAGGAAGCAGCAGAAGCTTGCGCCAACTGAAAACGCAATCTCACAGTGACAGGTGCCACGGGGACTTTTTGAGGCTGTTATTGGTGCGGGCGATTTACCTCTCACTCACTCAGAAGTATCTGAAGTGACTAGCACCAACTTTAATCTTATGAAAAGTATCACCTCCGAGTCCCAGGCAGATGGATGGAACTCTTTGGGGTGCCTGCCAAGTAAAATGGGCTATTGAAAAATACTGATATCTCAATTGTCAGTATGGTGTTTTATGTTAACAGTAGAAGTAAAAAACTACAATGAACCTCCCCACTCATTTCCGTTGCCACTTTCTGTGTGAGTCAGCTTTAATTGCTCATGTTGGATAACATGCTTGTGTAACCCTAGCAGCACTCTACAAACGAGAGTGTAAAGTTTTTGAACTGAGGTAGTTACTCTGTCTGTACAAGGTTACAGGTGGCTCAGTGGTAAAGAATCTGCCTGCCAAAGTAGGAGCTATAGGAGACGTAGGATCAATCCCTGGGTTGGGAAGTTCCCCTGGAGAAAGAAATGGCAACCCACTCCAGTATTCTTGCCTGGAAAATTCCATGGAGAGAGGAGCCTGGCAGGCTACAGTCCAAGGGGTCACAAAGAGTTGGACACAAATAAGCACACACGTATAAGCATATATCAAAAAACAAATACACACAAAAATTACAAATGGAAATAGCCATTCATTTCAGTTTTAAAGACATTCACTTTCATTATGTAAATGGTCACTGGGCAGTTAGAACACATTAAAGATGCTTCAGTAAGTTTTGCAGTAGTATCAAACTGCATCAGTTTTCTACCAAGATACAGCTATTTTGTTAAACTGATCACAGCATTTGCCTTTCAGTGTTACCAAAAATAGTTTGACCAATTTAATGACATTTTCCAATTTGATTGTTAGATAAAGATCTTTTGCAACAACTAAATCAAGTTGACCACTTCTTATTCACACTTCCTCATTACCTTTTCGTGTCTGAACAAGTTACTCAGAGTCATGGAATAGAGAAAAGTCAGCTCTTCCTACAAAATGTTTGCATCTTAGCTTTTCAAAGCACCGGAAGAGGAATGTACCCCTGTGTCTTTTGTGTGTCTGTAAACTAAAATTATGGATTTGCAGTATAATAAATTGTTAAAGCTGGCAGAAGTCTTGGACAACATACAACCCAGTGTTTCCCAGGTGGAGGGAAGTATAGCATTAGTATGTACAAGATAATTTTAGGAGGCATATCAATATTGGATGATACAATGAGAAAATGCACTACATTTCAGGTTTTTGAAGACTTTCTAATTATATCAAGAAGAAAGTCTAAGACTGGTGCTGACAAAGAACTATCTAACAGTTTTTCCTTCCTTTTTAAGAAATAGAAGGCAAGCTTCAGGCTCAGTCTCCAGCAGACAGCTATGTGGAGCTAGAACTTAAAAATACTGTGTAGTTTTCATTAAATTAATTTTTCCAGGTCATCATCTATTCATGGCATGGAAACAAAGCTTCCTTTCAAAACACATTTATCTAAGTTTAAGATAAAATAAGTTAAAGATAAAATCTAAGTTAAAATTACTGCAGTGATATTTACACAGTAGCCCAAATATTAAATAAAGGCTGGAGTCACTTATATGGCAAAAATCATGATGGTTCTGTTGGGGCTGGAGACCAACTCACTCACAGGACAGGTGGGAGATCCAAAGCTTTGAGGGTGCAGAAAATCCTGAAGTCAGGAGTGCAGTCCACAGGCTACTCAACAAGTGATGGTTGCTGCTGCTGTTCAGTTGCCAAGTCTCGTCCGACTCTGCGACCCAGTGGATTGCAGCACGTCAGGCTCCTCTGTCCTCTATTATCTCCAGGAGTTTGTTCAAATTCACATCTACTGAGTTGGTGATGCTATCTAACCATCTCATCCTCTGCCACTCCCTTCTCCCTTTGCCTTCAGTCTTTCCCCAAATCAGAGTCTTTTTCAATGAGTAAGCTCTTCCACCAAGTGATATCACGTCTTTAATTCAATCACTTCTAAAAAATGACTAGTTTGAATCATTTTCTATGAACTGGCCTTTTCCCCATCACTTTGTGAACAATACACATTAAGTTTAAGCTTGAAAAAAAAAAAAAGTATTTCTTCATTTCCATGACTAGATAAGGTTATTGAAGAAGAACTACAAATATTAGGAAAATTAAGCTAGATTTGTGAGACATGAATTAGTTAAAAAGTGGAGGGAAATTCTCCAGTATATAAAAATTTATACATTAAATTCAAAATAAGCAAGTTGTTTTTTCTGTTTTGAAAATAAAACGTGCTTTATTTTGTTTTAGATTTACAAGTCTTGAATACTTGAAAACATAGCAAGACTAATTTTCTAGACAGTAATTTTTTAAAACATGTACAAGCGTTCATTGAAATACAAAACTAAAATGCTAGTAGAAAAAGGGGAAATTTAAATTAAGGAGAAAGTATGTGTCCTGCAAATCTTACAAATATAATAATTAAACTTGTAGTCTTAAAAAAAAGATCTAGACATTTTTGTGAAATCCAATGATTCTCTATAAAAAGTATTTCTGCAAGATCTGAGAGGAATGTAACTGCAACTTTCTTCTAACAGAGTCAAGGCCTCCAAGGGTATTTATCTCTCAGCTGAGTAGATATTCTGAAGGACAGGGAACAAAATTTCAGAATGACAGTGGTCACTGAACTACTGGCTTTAAAAATAAATAAATAAAAGGTTTTTCCAGTAGTCATGTACAGATGTGAGAGCTGGACCATAAAGAAAGCTGGGTGCCAAAGAACTGATGCTTTTGAACTGTAGCTGGAGAAAAGACTCAAGAGTCCCTTGGACTGCAAGGAGATCAAACCAGTAAGTCCTAAAGGAATCAACCCTGAATATTCTATTCATTGGAAGGACTGATGTTGAAGCTCTTAATGCTTTGGTTACCTGATACAAAGAAAGAAAAGATCGTGATGCTTTCCCCCTCATTGGAAAAGGCCCTGATGCTGGGAAAGATTGAGGGCAGGAGAGGAAGGGGGATACACCGGATGAGATGCTTGGACAGTATCACTGAGTCTGAGCAAACTCCGGGAGACAGGGAGAGACAGGGAAGCCTGGTGTGCTGCAGTCCACGGGGTCGCAAAGAGTCTGACACGACTGAGCGACTCAACAACAACAACAACAAAAAGGTTTCCTCTTACTGTCTTGTCCACTTAATTTCTGTTAACTGAAGCCTGTCTCTCCCATCAGGGGAGGGGAGGAAGAGAAGAGGTGGGCAGATGGTCAAGCAGACTCATCAGTCAGCTGGGTGTTATGATCTATTGTTGTTGCTCAGTTATGATCTATACTGAATATGGAAAGAGGTGAGACAGAGTAAGTATTTAATATGCTTACAAATTCCAGCCAGGTGGGGACTAATCCCTTCACTTTGCTCTGTCTCAGTGTCTCTTATTCCAACAATGGGACTAATAGGCACCATGTCACTGAGTTGTCTAAAGGAGTAACTAAGAGCTAGTAATCAAGTATTAAGTTCAAGGGTTGAAGTGAGAAATAGGCTGATTCTCTTAACGTGTAAATAGCATCCAGGTTGTAAAATAGAGACAGGAAATTCACTACTCTTTTTACTCCAAGTAACTAATACTCTCCCATATGGAGGATTCCCATTTTCAGGCCCTCTAACATTTCATTCCTGATTCTGAAGGCTGAGGTGAACAGCCATGAGAGAAGTTTCTGTCTCTGGGGAGTTCCGAGGAGGTTTATTCCATGCACACCACAGACTCCATGAAAGGAAGGCCACTGAGCACTGCTCATCAGGAAAGGATTCTGCTCCACCCTCTTAGATCTTCTTCCAAGAATTCCTGAGTAAAACTGTTCCAGAGCAGAAATGACAACCAGGTAAAATCGGGGATAATCTGTGAGCCATTCTCATAATAGCCGGAAACTCATCTTTGCAGCTCCTTGACTCACTCCTGAGATTGCCCCTTTATCCAGGAGCACCTCACAACATGCAGGATCCCATCTCAGGTGCCCAATCTTTATAAACTTTTCTCTCTTGAAAAGAAAGAGGAGGGTAGACTAGAAGCAACACTATTTGTGAACACTACTGTGAAGAGTCCACAATGCCTCTTTAGTGGTGTGTGTCAATATGAGCCAGTTTAGTTTCTGTGACCCACAAATGACCTTTATATCTTTGGTCTTGTTTAGGAGGCTCAACTGCTTTCTATGTCCTGAAATCTCCCCCGGTTCATCAGTGAGAATTTGGACACAAAGACCTATTTACTTATTTATCAATACCAGGTCATTCCATAGTTTTATCATAATTGGAACAGACTCCAATATTCAGCTCTCCATTCAGGTGTTTCTTCCACTGTGCAACTCCCACCAGCATCATCTTTCTTAGTGTTCGCCCTTTTCAGGTTCAGAAAGGACTGCTGTCTCAGACGTGCCCATCCTCCTCGTTCGTGAAGGAGGTCCCAGTGGTCCCATTTACAGATGAGGCAACTGAGTCTCAAGGAGAATAAAGTACCTACAGGCTTATCTCATTTTAGTGCACTTTGCTTTACTGCACTTCATAGACACTGTGTAGGGTTTTTGTTGTTGTTGCGGGTTTCACAAATTGATGGTTTGTGGCAACCTCGCATGGAACAAGTTGATCAGCACCATTTTTCCAACAGTATTTTCTCACTTTGTATCTCTGTGTCACATTTCCATACTTCTCACAATAATTCAAACTTTTTCAGTACTATTACATATGTTATGGTGATCTGTAAATCAGTGATCTTTGATGTTACTATTTGTTTCAAGGTGTCACAAACCATGCCCAAATGAGACAGCAAATCTAACTGATAAATGTCGTGTGTGTTATGACTGCTCCACTGACCCGCCCTTCCCTTTCTCTCCCTCTCCTCAGAGCTATTTCCTGAGACACAACAAATTGAAATTAGGCCAGTTAATAACCCTACAATGGCCTCTAAGTGTTCAATTGAAAGAAAGAGTCACATGCTTCTCACTTTAAATCAAAAGCTAGAAATAATTAAGCTTAGTGAGGAAGGCATGTTGAAAGCTGAGATAGGCTAAAAGCTAGGCCTCTTGTGCCAAACAGTTAACTAAGTTTTAAATGCAAAAGGAAAGTTCTTGAAGGAAATTAAAAGTGCTACTCCAGTGAACACATGAATGATAACAAAGTGAAACAGTCTTATTGCTGATAGGGAGAAAGTTTTAATGGTCTGGATAGAAGATCAAACTAGACACAAAATATGTATACTTGTGGCAGATTCATGTGTTGTACAGGAGAAACCAACACAACATTGTAAAGCAATTATCCTCCAATTAAAAATGAATTAAAAAAATAAACAAACAAGAAAACAGTCACAATATCCCCTTAAGCTGAAGCATAATCCAGAACAAGGCCCTAACTCTCTTCAACCCTGTGAAGGCTGAGAGAGTGAGGACACAAGAAAAGTGTGAAACTAGCAGAGGTTAGTTCCCGAGGTTTAAGGAAACCATAGCACCCCCATAACACCAACATGCAAAGTGAAGGAGCAGGTGTTGGTACAGAAGCTGTAGCAGGTCATTCAGAAGACCTAGCTAAGATATTTGACAAAGGTGACTTCACTAAACACATTTTCAAGGTAGATGAAACACAGCCTTCTGCAAGAAGATGCCGTCTAGGACTTCCATAGCTTGAGAGAAGTCAAGGCCTGGATTCAAAGCTTTCAAAGGACAGGCTGACTCTTTAATTAGGGGTAATGCAGCTGGTGACTTGAAGCCAGTGCTCACTGACCATTCTGAAAATCCTAGGGTCCTTAAGAATTAGGCCAAATCGACTTTGCCTGTGCTCTCTAAATGGCACAGCAAAGCCTGGATGACAGCAAATCTTTTGACAACATTGTTTACTGAATATTTTAAGCCCATTGTTGAGACCTACTGCTCAGAAAACAAGATTCCTTTCAAAATATTACTGCACATTGATAATACACCTGGTCACCCAAGAGCTCTAAGGAAGATGTACAAGATTAATGCTATTTTCATGACTGTCAACACAACACCTATCTTACAGCTCATGGATCAAGGAATAATTTAAACTTTCAAATCTTATTAAGAAAATACATTTTGTAAGACTGTTGCTGCCATACATGGTGATTCCTCTAATAGATCTGGGCAAAGTAAATTGAAATTTTTCTGGAAAGAACTCACCACTCTAGATGCCATTGACAAGATCTGTGATTCATGGGAAGAGGTCAAAATATCAACATTAACCGGAGTTTGGAAGAAGTTGATTCCAACCCTCATGGATAACTTTGAGGGGTTCAAGATTTCAGTTGAGGAAAAGATACAGATGTGGTAGAAATAGCAAGAGAACTAGAATGGAGCCTAGAGATGAGACTGAGTTGCTGCAGTCTCATGATAAAACTTTAGCAGGTGAGGGGTTACTTCTTATGGATGAGCAAAGAAAGTAGATAAAATCTACTTCTGATGAAGACGTTGTGAAGATTATTGAAATGACAACAAAGGACTTAGAATATTACATAAATTTAGTTGATAAAGCAGTGACAGGGTTTGAGAGGATTGACTCCAATTTTGAAAAAAGTTCTGCTGTGGAGAAAATACTATCAAACAACCTTTTATACTACAGAGAAATTGTCTGTGTGAGTCAACCAGGCCAACTTCAGCATTGTCTAACCCTCTGCAACCACCAACCTGATTAAAAAAAATCACTTTTGTTGCCAGGGTTTCTGACTCAGCGGTCACCCATCTTTCATGCCAGTCCTCCTTAACTGGCCTACTGCTTGGGTCTTCTACTCAGCAAGGAAGGGTCACTTAGTTGAATGGAAGTCAGCTGGATTTTTTTTCCACCACTGCCCACCCCCTGCCACCTGTCAAGAGCACACACACCTTTGCCCTTTAACCAATTACAGAATTTTCTTGTTCTCTATTATCCTTCTTAAAAGATTGAAGGAGAGAAAAAATTTTGATAAACTTTGACTTCAAATTTGAATTTCTGAACTATTACCTCCTCAACTTAAAACTTCCAACTTGCATCTTTCTGACATCTGCATAATTGTTTCCTCTTTGAGGAATGTTCTTTTATTGAAAAAATTTCTTTATTTTGGCTGTGATGGTTCTTCATTGATGTACACGGGCTTTCTCTGGTTTTGATGAGCAGGGGCTGCTCCTCATTGTGATGCTCAGGCTTCTCATTGCAGTGGCTTCTCTTTTTGTGCAGCATGGACTCTAGGTGTGTGGGCTTCAGTAGTTGCGGCTCCTGGGATCTAGACAGCTGGCTCAGTAGTTGTGGTGTAGGGGCTTAGTTGCTCCATGACATGTGGAATCTTCCCGGACCAGGGACTGAACCAGTGTCCTCTGCATTGCAGGGTGAATTCTTAACCACTGGACCACCAGGGAAGACCCTGGAATGCTCTGCTTGCCCCTCTATGACAGCAAGCTCAGTTTTCTAGGACCATATTCAATGTGATCTCCTTCAGTCCTATATTATGTCTAGTTTGTTAAGGTAGTGGTATCATTTTAACTTGACACATTGTTTAATTGCTTCAACCATCAGACTTAAGTAGTCTTTCCACAGTATCCCTCCTCTGCAACCTCTGGTGGGTCAGAAAGGTGCCAGCAGAGAAGCAAGATAACATTGGGATCATGGAAGTGACAGACTGGCCACTTTCTCCAAATCCTGTGCTCACGAAAGAGCATGTTGTAAGATGCTTGAGTACTCTGGTCTAGATGCTATTATAAAATGGCATAGAATTGGTAACGACACCTAAGCTTGGTGGGTCTAAAGCCTGGGGTCGAGAGAAGGTTTTTAGAGTCATGAAGCATCCTGTGTCTGAGGCAGGGAGACAATGATGTGAAAGTGGAGGCCAGTGTTCTTATGCCAATGATTATGCAGGGGGCAGGGGGAGGTTGTCACAAAAATACCCTTTATATCAGAAAACATTTTGGCATGGCGTGAGGTGGTTGGACATTTCTAATGGACTATGATTTTTACTTTCCTTATGATAACTTTTCATTTAGGTAATCGAAGATTTCTCTACATCAAATCATCTACTTTAAGTATCTTCATGCATTCATTTCAGAGAAGGCAATGGCAACCCACTCCAGTACTCTTGCCTGGAAAATCCCATGGATGGAGGAGCCTGAAAGGGTGCAGTCCATGGGGTCGCTGAGTGTCGGACACAACTTCACTTTCACTTTCACTTTCATGCATTGGAGAAGGAAATGGCAACCCACTCCAGTGTTCTTGCCTGGAGAATCCCAGGGATGGGGGAGCCTGGTGGGCTGCCATCTATGGGGTCGTACAGAGTCGGACACGACTGAAGAGGCTTAGCAGCAGCAGTAGCAGCATGCATTCATTTAAGATGATTCTGTGGAGCAGACTCTTAGGTGCTAGGCACACAACAAAAGATAAAAGGAAAGAAAAAAAGGCCATAACTCCTTCCCTTAAGGTGCAAGCATTGTAAGATTGGGAAGAATATGTTAATGTGCTGAAAAGGCAGTCTGAAGACTTTAGGAACTATGGTCCCTTTGGGCACTACAGCACTACAGCAACGGGAATGGTTTTCACCAATCAAGATTAAGAGAAACCATTCCAGTGGAAATTACACTCCATATTGTCATTTGAAACCTACCTCCTTTAGAATGGGTAAACTTTTTCTCATAGAATACAGTAGTCTGGAAATCTACAGTAGTCTGGAAATCTACAATAGTCTGGAAATCTTCAGCAGTCTGGAAAATCTACTGAACATGACTGGAAAAATACTTCAATTTTCAGGCCACCTACTTCTACTTCAGTCATACCCTTTAATGTAATTAATCAGAATTACTGCTGTCTTTGATGAAGCAATAGGAGCTGACATCTAATTTTACTATAGATCTTAAGTAATTATTAGCTTATGCCAAAACAAAGAGGATGGCCATCGCCACTGACTAGCCTACATTATAGGCTACATATAGTATGTCCATGGAGCACCAGGAGTTCTTAGATCACATTTTGAGAACCACTATGCTAGGGTACCTTATGCTAGTGTCTTCTTGGAGAGTGTACGCCTTGGATATACAGATGGGAAGTTCATGCTTCTAGTAAGGCCAGAGATAGAAACTCCAAGTGTGCAACTTTCAGGAAAACTTCAAAAAAGCTTCAGGCTGAGATGTTCACAATTTACTCACTAGATTGCCTAGAAATGATTTTGGGTAAAATAAGTTTTGATTTTTTTTTTAAGTGTAGGAAGTTTCTTTTCTTTCATCTGTAATATTCAGCATTTTAGCCGTATCTCACACTTTTATCAGAGATGCTTAATCATTTTTTGGTTTACTTTTCAAAAAACCTGAAATGAGGTTGGGTTTTCTATGACTTTGCTAAATAAATATGCAATTGAGGTAAAGTCCACCTCATTTTAAATTTGCATTTTTCTCAGAGAATGCATATTTATCAGTCTCTAGTCCCAAATTTTTGTCATCATTGGAATAGTCTGTGGTTGGGAACATGAATGAACCACACACACACACACACACATACTCCCACCACATCCTCCCCTACCATAGTATAAAGTTTACAAGTTTTTCATTCTACTTGCCACTGACTGAAATTCTGATTTCAAAAAAATAATGAAACAAATTGAGAAATCCTTAGATTTTACTTCATCTAAGCACTCAGCAAGGGAAATGAGCTTAATTTGAAAAATGATGGTGATATGCCTAGACTTCCTATCCAGCAGGGAGATTTATAGCATGAATAAGATGCCAAGAAATGAACCAATAGAGCACTGTGTGTGATTGTCTTTAAAGGGGAAAAATATCCTACAGGACTCGTGAGCCATTATTTCAAATGCTTGTGTAAATATGGTTTAGTTCATCATCACCTTTTTCAATTATGTTTATGTTCAGCTTCAAAGTAGAGCCTCTGCTTCCTTGTTTAAAATGCCACCAACTGAACTAGCATTTTCATTAATACAAACAATGTTTACAGTGCCCAGAAATGATGGTAGGAATATAGGAGTCTTTTGCTATTTATAAACTAGACACATCTCAAAACGGTGCCCTGTTAGCTCTGGCTTAGCTTTTGAACAAAGCCAGTTAAAATATTATAGTTTTTAGGTTCTTCATGAAATTTTCATATTTCTTAAATAATTGTTATGTGTATATAGATAAAAATAATATGATCATTTTTATTTAAAAAAATATACTTTGCATACCTAAACAGATTAGGAATTAAATCATAGCTTCTGAATAGAAAACTATTTTTCAGGAAAGTTATAGAACCACTAAATATTTGGAAACACATCTATAGCTCTGTTTGTAGCTGAAGTTTTATATTTAGAAAACTATAAAATATTTAAATTGCTTTAAATATAGTGAGTATAGTGGTTAAGAGCAAGGACTCGGAGAAGACTGCCTGAGTTTGAATCCTTGCTTCACTAATGAATTTATCGAACTTGGAGAGTTTCAGCTCTCTGTGCCAGCTTCCTCACCTGTAATATGGGGTTAATAATGGATCCTATCTCAGAGGCTTGTTGCAAAGATTAAAGAGTAAATATTTGTTAGAGAGAATAATGAAATAAAAGTGTTCCTGTTAGTATGGCATTTCACAATCATAAACAAGGGTTCAAGAAGAAATAAAAAATATGTAAGGTATGGCACAAACAAAAAGAAGCTTTTGTAGGTGGAAGGCTGTGAAGGACACCTTTACATCTTTGGTCCACTCTAAGAACAAGGATATTATCTGTAAGTATTACTCAGTCTTCCTGATACATGTACCTTTCCTTAGTAATGCATGCACCTTTCCTTAGTAATGCATGCATGCATGCTAAGTTGCTTTAGTAGTGTCAAACTCTGCAACCCCATGGACCGTAGCCTGCCAGGCTCCTCTGTCCGTGGGTTTCTCTAGGCAGGAAACTGGAGTGGGTTGCCATGCCCTGGTAGCTCAGATGGTAAAGAATATGCCTGCAATGCGTGAGTCTAGCTTCCTAGACTTCTCCCCTGAAGAAGGGAAAAGTGAAAGTGAATGTCGTTCAGTTGTGTCTGACTCTTTGCGACCCCATGGACTATATAGTCCATGGAATTCTCCAGGCCAGAATACTGGAGTGGGTAGCCAGGGGATATTCCTAACCCAGGGATCTTCTCCAGGGGATCTTCCTAACCCAGGGATCCAAACCCAGGTCTCCCGCATTGCAGGCAGATTCTTTACCAGCTGAGCTACCAGGGAAGCCTGTGGAAAGGGAAAGACTACCCATTCCAGTATTCTTGCCAGGAGAGTTCCATGGACGGGGGAGTCTGGTGGGCTATAGTCCTGAGGCCACAGAGAGTCAGACATGACTGAGTGACTAACACTTTCTTAGTAATACTTGAAGACAAAGTTTTTAAATATTTAGAGATCATCAAAAAGCTAACTAAGAACAACTGAGTGGTGAATTAACTGACCTTCTGCTTTATTGTCCAGGGTTCCCTAGTCTTCAGAGTTGACAAGCTGGCATTTGATTGTCTTTCCTTCCCAGGTTTAGCTATTGACTCAGTTTATCATTCTTTCTGATTAGTTAAAATTTGGATCATCATTATTTTTCTTCTTTGTCAATTCCTCCTTTCTGCTTTTCTGTTGCTCAACCGAATTTCTCCTTTCTCAAACTACAGATGAATTTTTTTAAAGGAATATATAGTATCCCACTTCATCAGGTTGCTTATATCTAGCTCTCCTGTTTCTAACAGCATGAAAGACATGCTATTAAATTTGTCGGGGGACTGAATGATGCTTACTGCCCTGCCAGTTCTCAAGGGTAACAATCCTAGTTGATTCCTCACCAGCCTCTAAATCAAAATAGGAAAGAATGGTCTTCTGGTACAATATACTAGTTTAAAGATACTGGTCTGGTCTTACTGCTTGAAGTCACAGGTTAGAAGAAGACAGAACCATATATCTTGGAATCTGAACTGGTGACCTAGACAGCACCTGTTAAATTCACCAGAGCTATTCTAGCTCATAAAGTGATTACTCACTATTGGTTTGAAAATAGACGTCAAGGAAGAGAAAAAGAACACACTGAAAACCAAGCTTGAACTAAGGACCTTTAGAAAATCACTCTAATACTGACTCAACCATGCTCAGTGGGAAGACTTACTTTATTGAATCCATACTTTATAAGGATGCCTTCTTAGAAGACGCCCAGTTATTTTTTTAAAAAAATCCTTGTTCAGCAGAAAGCATTTTAGATAATAGAAGGAAGAAGGACCAAAGATGCTAATAACTCCACATCCTCATCCCTTCCTTTGACCTATTTTCACTGAAGTTCAGGCAAAGCAGCATGGAGAGCAAAGTATGGCAGCATGGCAGAAAGAACTCTGGACTAGGTGATGGGGTTGTGGTATGGTCTAAGGTCTGATACCTGGGAAAGCCCATTTCTCTACCTGAATTTGAACATGTGTTTACAAGAAAAGGTAATGATATGTACCTCACAGAAATGTTGTGAAGATTAAACGAGACGTCTGTAGGTTGAAACAGTAATATTAGATATTATTTTTTTTTACTAGCAATAAATCATCTTGATGTTATAGATCTAAATAATTAAGGTCCCAAACTACACTAGACAAATGACTGCTTTGACTTTTTTTGTGCCAGAAATTCATGCTGCTAAGTCACTTCAGTCGTGTCCAACTCTGTGCAACCCCATAGACGGCAGCCCACCAGGCTCCCCCGTCCCTGGGATTCTCCAGGCAAGAACACTGGAGTGGGTTGCCATTTCCTTCTCCAATGCATGAAAGTGAAAAGTGAAAGTGAAGTCGCTGAGTCTTGTCCAACTCTTAGCGACCCCATGGACTGCAGCCTACAGGCTCCTCCGCCCATGGGATTTTCCAGGCAAAAGTACTGGAGTGGGGTGCCATTGCCTTCTCCATAGAAATTCATAATCAGCACATCTTCTGGGATGTAGTACATGAAGTGTACAGGGCTCAGGCATTAGGAGATGAAAGGTCTGAAAACAGACTGATTAAGGCACTGTGAATTCACCTATCAGTCGTCTCTGACCCTTGGTTTTTCTTTCTGTGACGCAGGGCTTATGACACCCATTTTGCAGAGGATTAGTGATAATGTATGACAGTGCCTAGCATAGTGAATAGCTCCCAGTAAACCGCTATTATAGGATGTTTTTTCTTTTTTGCTTTCTGTGCCTTCATATTATCATCCATACTACAGGGTTGCTTTTGTTGACAATTGCTTTAAGGTCCTCAGGCATTGTGCTTCATAAATAGTAAGTGTTGACAAGATTGTAGCTTAAAAAGATATCATCTGGATTGATAAATCATCCAATGTTAATATAGTGGGCTCAAACATTCTTTTCTGTTCAGATATCCTAACTAGAAACTCTGTAGAAACTCAAGATTCTGAGGAATGTAAACACTGATCAGACACGGTTCTGCCTTCAGCAAGCTTACATCTTAGTAGGAGGTATTTCTTTCACTAAAATCTGTGTCTAGTCAAATGTGGTCTTTGTATGGTGATTGGGCTATGAAGTAAGAAAAAGAAAAATGTTTTCAGAGATTGAAGTCAAACTTCTGTCAAGGGGATGAGTGATGGGAACTGGGTTAGGGCTGTGGCAGGGAGGATTAAAGTCTGTTAACTATACTTTATTGTCAGGCCCAGTATAGGTGATTCACGTTCATTGTTTTAGTTAACCCTAAAGCAAACCTATGAGACGGTTGCAAGATGTGGACTCTATGGTTGAAAACAGTTGGCAACGTAGAGAAGTGAAACTACTTATCTAAGATCATGCACCCAATGAATGCTGGAGATGGGATTTCAATCACTAACACGGAGTAGATTAGAAAGTGGGTCTCGTTCAATTTAGTAAAAAACAATTTAACCTGAGTATATACCCTTCTGCAAAAAATTCTTATTTTCCCTCTTGGATTCTTCTCTTTTCCTTTTTTATTGGGCCCAGTAATAAGTTCAATTCTGGATTTTGGAGCCCTATGATCAGGACTATAGTCATCTTTTCGTGCATATAACCCAAAGGGTTTAATTTATTTTTTTAACCCTCATACTTACATCAAGAAGAACTGATAGCTATTTCAGATGTGCTAGTGTTTAGCATTTATGAAAGGAAAGTCACTCAATGTTAAGTTAATTGTAGAACTATGGTATAGAATGTGCCACAATTAAGATATATGACTATCACTTATCCTTTTATTTAACAAATACTTGCTGATTATTGCTCCCACCCCCTAAATAAGTCACAAATCTTTAAAAACAGTTTTAGATAATCCATGTAGTCAACACAAGGACCAAATTAACATGGCCTAGCAGAAAGGATTTTTTCCTTATGTACCAACAAATCTGAGGATGGATAATCCAGGATATGGAGAGGTGAAGAGATCAAGAAGGAGTCTCTATATCTTTTTCTTTTTCTCTTCCTTTTTCCCTCCTTGTATTCCTTCCTTCCTGTTAGAACACTTAATAGGATATCTACCCTCGTAACTAGAGAAAATCTGCTGTACAACTGAGTCTGTCTCTTAAAAGAAATTCTGGGAAGCTCCAGCTACCAATTTCACCTTCTCTTTGGTCAAAATCTATTACATGGTTACTCTAGGAGCAAGGAAATCTGTGCTGTGGTTTGGATTGTAAAAACTGGAAGAAAAAGAAAAATATCATCATAGAGACAGAAAGAGGTCTTTTTAGAACATTAAGACTTTTACTTTTCCAGCCTCCATCGTAAAGAAAAGCAAGGCAGAACAGAGTTGTGAATGGCTTTGAGGAAGCTATCAGCTCATCCACAGCGTTGGACACAGGAAGCTAACTGGCCTTGCCAGGACTGTGTTTGTTGCTACAAAGGGCATTCTAGTTCTTCTACTTACTGTGAATCACATTCAAGTTTCCTAACCTCTGTCAAACTTACCTGCTTATTTTAAAGTATTCTTATAGTGCTTAAAGTATTGTATAAGACGGTAAAGGGAAAAAAAGTGCTTAACATCACACCTGGCACAAAGTGAACTTTAAGGAATATAAGCAACTATAAAAATATACTCATTGATATTGTATAGTATAATACTCCTACTTCTCCTTGATTAAAGTGAGCTTTTTTACGTTATCTGCATATTGTCTTTAGATTCTGGCTTTGTTATTTTTTGTCCTAGGAATATTCTTCTTGAGCTCTGGATGTGTCCTCATGACACAGACCACACTGGACACCAACTCAGATATTGGGGGAAGGTTTCACGACCGTTAAGTGCAGACGTGCTGATCACTGGGCCCCTTGATACACAGCGGCTAAGCTCTCCTCTCAAGCTGGTGGGGCTGATGCTGCCTTGAAGTGCTGAGAGAAGCCATGGCAATTCACGGCAAGGTCTTTATTGTTAGAACTCTTGCATCATGACATCTTTATTCATGTGAAAATACAGGATGAATTTCAACTATATAATATTGTTTATGTTCATCAGAAATGTTATTTGTCTTTACAAAGTCTAGTTTCAATGAACCGACTATGTAATGGATATTAAATAAACATGGAATTTTACATGTTCATAATATTTGGTTTCTTGTTGTGATTTTGATGAACTATACTTTCAAGCACTGTCAGTTCATCCTTATTTACAAACGAAACGTTTGCTTGTAGTGGAGTGATATAGTGACTTGCTTTAAGTCAACTTTTCTAGTCAATGTTTAATGTGAAATTGACTCATATGTTCTCTTAGGCCACATTTACATTTCCCTCTGTATAACATGTATTATACTATTTTAACTTAATGCTGTGAGCTATATAAACCAAAGACATTCTAATTCTGTTTTTAATGTATTTTTCCAAGGTAAATAATTTATAATGCACTAATAAAAGGAGCTCATATTAAAAGAATTGTATGACCTATTGAAATTTATCTATGAAAACTGATTCTCTTAAAAATAATTTCGTGAAATTTTTTTGTACAAATTTGACTTTATTACATGAATTCTTGACAACAAATATAAAACAAAAAGAACTTAAACTCTCCCTCTTCATCATTTAACACATTGAAGAGAAGTAATTGAATACTCTCTAACTTTATGATTTTGGGGTTTCTTAGAAAAAGAAATCATATGAATGTAAACATATCAGTCATACATATCAATTCCAGCTATCTATTTAAACTAAAAGTCCTTTTCAAAGTACATCTAGTCATCTAGTCTTTTCACAAATATAAAGTGATATAAATAAAATGTTTTCATCTTGCCATCCAGGAGAAGAAATGTCATTTTTTTTTCCCTTTGGAAGGCTGAAAATAAGTAATCCTGAGCCTAACAGGTACTTTATATCAGGACTCATAAGCATCACGTGAGATAAGAAAAGCTATGAAAGGGCAAACAAATATTCCAAGCACTAAGGTTCCTTTAACTTTAAAAGGCTTATTCAAAATGGACAGTCATGGCATACTAGGACCACCTAACATTGTCACATACAAATCTGTGTATTAACATTCTGCCTTTGCAGGGAGGCACCAGGAAGAGACTGGGGAAGGGAAAGGACCAGCTTTCAGAGAAAGTTTCAAACAACAGGATGATGGTGTCTGATCTTTAGTTTTGAAGTTGCAGGTGGTGGTGGAAATAAGGGAAAGGAGGAGGGAACTGGAAAACCTGAAGAGTAGAAGGAATGGAAGAAGTCTGTAGGAATTTTAGTGACAAAATGCAGATTCCTATGACTATGCTTCAGAGCATCCTAGCACCAGTTTGCTAGGGGCAGCAAGATTATTTAAAAAGAGTCAGAACCTCAGAGTCATAAGAAATAGCTTCTTATGCCATTTCTTGGATTGGGATACTTTTGTGGGTGACTAACCTCACCCATTCCTGGGATTCTTTCCATTTGACTAGTTTCATTTTTCAGGCAGTGACCTTTCCCTGACCTCGGCCCCAAACTCCAGGTCACCTTGCTGTAGCCTTGGTGCAGGGCTGAATAGAGAGCTTACCAGATTGTTGGCACCAGATAAGTGGTACTGAGCACAATCGTCCTCTTTCATGAGCGGGAGGGAAGTTGCCTTTCCTAGGGTTCAGAGATCTGGGCTGACTTACGCCTCCTTTTCATTTTGTTGTCCAGTAATTTTCCCTCTGGCCAGATCTGCAAACTGGTTGCCTTGCAGGAAGGTGACATGCATCACTGATGCAAAAAGAAAAAAAAAATACTATTGGCCTCGGCACAGATTCAACGGTACTTCCAAACAGTTTCATTTTATGATGAACTAGGTCAATTATTTGCCCCAAATAATTAAAAACTTTCATCGCTTAAACTTAATCTCATCTCTTTATGTTCCTATGTTGTCTTCTGATTATACTCCTCCTCTGTGTCGAAGCGTTATCTGAACATCTAGCTTGGCCAGTTTTCTATTCCACCACCCCCAAATTATCCTGGGAAAGACGTTCCTCCTCCTCAAACTGAAAACAACCTGTATGTTCCAAGTTTTTAGATAGTGAAAGGATAATTTTTTGATCATGTATCAGAGATTCCAGCCTCAATCATTAGCCTCCATGTTGCCATGTAGCCATGACTCCACAAGCAGCACGGTCATTTCTAACGTTCTAGACTTTTCTGCTCTTCTTTTTAAGGAAGAAACCTAATGAGCCCTAATGCTGAGATTCAAGGGCTACAGTGAATGGCAAATTCTGACATGCCACATTGAAATGCAAAGCCAGTATACCAGCCTGCCTCTTTTGAATAAATCAGTATGGCCATTCTGACAGTTTTCCTGCCTACCTCTCTATATTCTGTATTTGCTCCCATTCTAAGGATGTCAGCACTGAAGATGGACAAAAAAGGAGAAATAAAGAAAAAGAAGAAGGATCTCAGGAGTGAGTCGAAAACATCAAGCTAATCTTTTATCTTGGCATCCAATTTAGTTCTTGGAAAAACAGTGTTTCAAAATATTTTTCAAATGATTAGTTTCATGTCTTGCATTTGGACATTTAATTAGGCTTAAGGGAAAAAAGACGGAAGTTTTTAATACTATTTTGCTATGTAAAATACTCATGAACGTTTCTACCATATTAGGTAATTCTCTATCAAACACACTTGTGATTCCAAGAGGCCTGGCCGGGGCCGCCGCAGCACGCAACCGTCAGCCAATGCCAGCTCCGCACAGGATGCATTGTACCCCGCGCTCTCTAAAGCAATCAAACGAGTCTGCAAATGTTCTTCAAAGAATACATCTAGAATGTTACTTCGTTAAACATCTCCTTGGCATTCATTCTATTTTCCACTTTGAATTGCTGCATTTAGTTTTGTAATGACCTTCTATAGCAAGGAGGTTTTATTAACTCTTTGATCTTCTAGCTTTGGGATGAAAACAAAGAAAATATAAATGAGCACTTTGTACACTGTCTTATAGAGGAGGCCAGAAGAAAAAAGGAAATATGTTTTCATCAAACAGATTGGCCTGTGTGGAGACTTTCAGCCCTTCCTGTTCTTTTCTCCCTTTAAGCAAAATGCTTATCAATGTTGTACATGTGTTTGTTTTAATGTCTGAATAACGAGATCTTTGTTTCTCTTCTCTCTAGCATCCATAGCTGAGGTGAGGGTCAGATATCTCTTTGTGGATTTTCTTTTTAAGGCGTTCTTCATCCTCGGTTTTCTCTAACCCTAAGTGCCATTCTTGGGAAATCTGCCATCGTCTTTATGGGATGAAGGCAGCCTTGCTCTCTTTCCAAGTGTTCCTTTTTGTGCGTCTCTGTGAGTGTGGCAGGCGAGTGGATCTGTGGTCAGGTAGTCGCCTAATTCTGTGATGAGAAAAGACTGAGAACTCCGCCTCCGAATTCCAATTCTGTACTTCAGTGTAACCTGTCACTATATTCTGACATGGAGTCTCAGAATTTGTTTATCTTGCCCCTAACATCCTAAACTCATGGCATTATCAGTTTAGAGATGGGACACTGCCTTTCACGTTGGCTGACTGTATTTTAACTCTTTGTCATCCTTTGGTTTGTTTCCTTTTATATTCTCATATGATTCTATGGTCTTGGTCTTTATCACAACTTTGGAAGCAAATCTTCAGGTAAAATATTACAAAATACCAGCATTTTATGATAAAAATTAAATCCAAAGAGTGGAAATAGTTACTAAACAGAACAAACTTTTCCTTTCCCCAATCTTATAATCAGCCATTCACGACATCTTAGTTAGCATCTTGATATTTGAAGCTCTTATTTGTTGTTAAATTTAAAGCAACTTGAACTAAGAACCCCTTGGACTTTCTGGATTTGCTCAATCCAGACTCTAGAATAACAGGTGATGTAATTGGATGCTGGTAATGCTATCTGGTCCTTTTGTAGTACCTTCGGTTTATTTGAAATGAAAAGCCTTTTTTTTTAAATCTCCAAATGTTTTCATTTTGTTTTGGCTAAGGTTTTCTTTTACCTAACTCATGCAACACTATCACTGTTACTGGTGTGCTGAGAATGGTAAAGTAAATGATATTTTAACAAATGAGTGATAATTTGCCTAGGTGCTTTGCTCAGGTAAATTTGGCTCACTATTAGAACTCACACCTTTTAATTTCCTCTTCGCTCTAATTTGCTTTTCTGGGTCACGCAAAGGGTGGGGGGAATGATCAACTACTGAAATGGGAGATAGTCAGCTTTTCATCCTTGGTGTTTTCTCAAGTGATGGTCTCATCTGTAAGAGGAGTGCCAGCCAGTTTGGTCAACCCCTTTTCACATCCTCACTTGGTGCCTTTTAGTTGTTTTTTTGGAGAATAACTCATTCCTGATCCTAGCAATTCTTTATTTTGTTTAATGTTTATTTGTCTTATTATACTTCAAACTAAGATGAAAACTTGCTTATGCTCTAGAATATGTTCTATAAATATTTTGCAATGATATTAATAACAATAAATCACAACACTGTGAGACTGTGTCTATTAGGAAATTTGTATTTATAGATAAGTTACTGACTTTGAAAGGATGTCAGTCTGGCAGTTGTGATCAGAAAATAGCCTCAATTTACATACACATCAGGAATATTCCTAAATATTCTACTGAAATACCTTTCTGTAACAAAACAAGCAATAGAGCAATCAATATTTACATACATGCAGTGCTTTAACCTTGGGTATAAAGCAAGATAACAAGCGAAGAGAATAACTTAAAGCAGTTATTAAAGGAAAATTATATATATAATACTGAAATTTGAGATCTTGAAATGCTAATTGTTTTAAATGGTTCCAGAGAGATTGGGAAAGATTGGGGGGAAAAATTAAATGACTTACAGAATTCTCTTCTATTTTTATCTTTTGGTGGTCCATTAAGAAAAAGTTCAAAACAGTATAACATTTATTCAGAGGCTAATAGCATTTTAACCTATTTGATAATGTTTTATGCTTCTTTCAAAAATCTTAAACTATGCAATCACAAAATAATATTGTGGTAAGTGTACATAGGGTGTACTATTAAACTGTTGAAGAGGAAAGCCCTTTATCATGGACAATTACTTATTTAGATTTTTCATCCATGTTACTAGGTCAAAGAGTAAATTTGTTTTCCTACTTTGCAAAATGGTGGGGGAAAAGAATTTAAGGATCAAGGGCTCTTGTGAAAAGTTCTGATTGCCTCGATGCTTGTAGAGAAAAAAACCTAAGGGGCTCTTGGCTAAAAAATGGTGAATTAATTACACGCACTTATCTCTTCTTCCACAACCTCTACCAAAATGATAGCAAAAAATAACAAAGGTATTTGCCTCTAAGAAAAGAAATGAGAAAGAAAAAAATAGTGAACATGGGATTTCAATAACTATTTAGAAGAAAAGCAGATAGACAAGTACATGAAGATCAGAGGAACAGAGCCAGGAGTGTGCCAAAACGTCCTGAGAGCCTGAATGCAGAGGGAGGGTGGAGTGTAGGGCTAAATACTTAAAGGAGGGGTGGAGAGCTTGAATATGACAGAGAGAACACCCAGATCTCCTCCCTCCCTTCACACTCAACACACACACACACACACACACACACACACTTCACTCTCTCTCCAGCAGGAGAGAAGGGGTTAGTCTCCAAAGAAAATAAACTACATTGGGTCTTGTTCTAAGGATCCCGGCATAGCAGAGGCTGAGGCTAACGCATAAGACTGAAATAAATCAAAGTTTAATACTAAATTATAACACTCTATCCCCTTCTCTAGCTCTGCTCTTAAATCACTTGTAGCCAGGTACATGCTTTCCTAGGTAGGAGACTACAAGAGAGCTCTCTAGAGAAACTCAGTGGTCCCCAAGAAAAGACCTATACAAACTGAAATTTGGGTTCACCTCAGAAAGTGCTGGTTGACCCCCACAGTGAAGTCCAGTCATTAGTAAGCTCTTCCTGTACATGCAAAGCTTTCGCACAGCTTTATAATGTTCTATTTTTAAAATATAATTGGGCAATTAACGATCATCAGACAGATAAGTAAAGTCTTCCAAGTGAAAGTCAGAAATAAACTCTAAAGACAGAGGGAAAGATAGTGACCCAAAGAAAAGAGAAAAAAAATTCAAATTCACTGTCAGTGTCCTCAGATATATGAGAAAAAATTGGGTCCATAAAGCAAGAATAGAATGTTGTGGAAAAGGAACAATAAAAGAAATAACTTCTGAATATGAAAAATATATTATAGTCAATTAAAAATTCAAAAGAAAAGTAAAAAGATAAAATTAAGAAAATGTTTCAGAAAGCAGAACAAGTCAAAGAATTGGAAACAAAGTGAGAAAAGACAGGAGAAAAGAATTACCATCTATCTCAATATAATGACTACACAAAGAAAATCTATTCCTTACGTAACTGTGAAGAGTAGATATTCCATGTGGCTAGTGTTATGGCCCTCATGAATTTTGCAATGGATGAAAATGCCACAACTCATAGGGGATGGTCTTCAGAGAGTTGAGAAATGGCCAAGCTCACCAATGTTAGTATGGTCCAAACTTGAATAAACACAATTTTCCATGGGTTCGAGGATTCCAGACTGACCGAAGTCACTGCTAGTACTGAGTACAGAGTGGGTGGCCAGTCAGCGAAAGAGACCATTAGAGGCACTGGGTCAACTACAGGGTTATGGAGCCACCTGAGACCATTAATAAAATATTCAAGATTCTAGGGCTTCATTCATTCATTCAGTGATTCTATAAACATCTAGTCACTATCATCCTTTCCTTTTCCCTGTGCCCCAAGGCATTTGGTCTTTAACACACAACATAACAAATAAATTCAGTTAATTGTCCTTGTACCCTTTTTTGTTTCTTTTGTACTCTCTCTACTGCATTTTATCTCCATTTCAATCCTTCTTCCCTCTGCCTGAAAAAAGTCACAATATAAGTCCGTCTCATGTAGCACTGCCTTAATAGTATAGTGACCTCAGAAATATTTGATATTAATTCATACATACTGTGGCAAATGTGCTGTTAACAAAATATTCTCCTTGTGGATACAATAGGATTGTACTTCCTCTTCGTTGAAATTAGGCACGACCATGTGACTACTTGGTCAATGGAATTTGAGTAAAAGTGAATATAAATTGTTATAGCCTTTTCCTTCTTCCTTGGTGACCAGAAATGTTCCCACTACTTTTTTGTTCGATTGAAGTGAGAATGATACAGAGCAAAATTCCAAGTCAAGCCATGGAAATATAGAGCACGAAATAATCTTTGTTTTATAAAATCTCTGAGATTTTTTTTTATATTACAGCATAATCTAACCTATTCTGACTGATACAAATATAAATACAGAAAAATATAGTGTTTTCTCACTTACAGTCAGCCAATACATATGATGAGTGCCGTTTTAAGACTTCAGCCAGTGAATATTCATATGCCATTCTGTGTTTTCTTTAATGGCACTTCCCTGCCTTGTTTTTAGCTTTGCCTTTGATTTATTTCTGGTGCAGAATTTTGACTAATTATAACAAATCAAATGTTGCAAATGGTTATTCAGGAGGTTTCACCGAAACTCCCTATCAGGCTAGATTTTAAATTTTAACCTTCAAGGAAACGGAGAAAATAGAGGCTAAAAGTCAACATACAGGGATTGGTGAAAGATGTTTGACATGATGAAGAGCAAACTTCACTGCAACCTGGAAGATGTTGTTAATTATATGAATAGTAGCTAGAAGAAACTATGGCCAAAGACAGACCACAGTTTGGGTGTTTGTTTTTTTATTTTTGTTTTTTTGGCCATACTGCATGACATGCAGGATCCTAGCTCCCCAACCAGGGATCAAACCTGGACCCTTGGCAGCGAGAGCAAGGAGACCTAACCACTGAACTACCAGGGAGTTCCCTCAGGCGTTTTGAAGATGGAGGATGTTAATTATCTCTTGCCACGTACAGGTTTCCTCAAACTTAGCAGGCATTCAGAAGTGGTTCTGACAAACCAAAAAATTTGTGTGACTCATTTTATTGACATATTTGCTTTATTGCTGTGGCCTGGAATCAAACCTGCAATATCTCTGAGGTTTGCCTGTATCCCATTTGCTATACAAGTTAACTCTGCTCATTATGTGAGGGATTAACATGAGCTTGTAAATACCAGGAGACAAGGGGCATTGAAGGCCATGCTGGGGATTGAGGACCTCGGTGGAAGAGCTCTTGGGAAGGTGTAACCTAGGGATTGTACCTCCAAAGGTGATTCTGCTATAATGGCCTTGCTGTTTGTAGAGATAGTGTTCCTGTTCTAGAAATACTGTCTATACCATCCCATTTGCATCTAACCAATGGAACATACTGAATAAACAAATTTCAAAAATACATTGAAAAAATTGATTGATTGAGATACCTCATGAGCTACTGTCAGCTTAAACAGTCTACCCAATATTTCATAGTATTATATTATTATCTGCATAAAATTGAAAATAATTGAAAAGATTGAACTTTTGAGATCTCAACTAAATCTTTCCTTAAGTATATTATTTTTCTATCATATAAATATCAAGATATATTAACTAAGAAAAGTTAAACTATAACTTTTCTAAAAGTAAAACTTGAAAAAAAATAAGAGGAACAATTACACTGTACAGCATTCACAGTCAGCTGCAACAGTACACTTTTGGAATAATTATTTCCTCAGATTGCAGATCGAAAATCATCATTTTGATTTTGCTCTTTTCCTTATATCTTTAAATTTAGAAATATTTCTTGATTTTCATTATAATGCCAAATTCATTATATACTTTAAGAAATTTCACCCGAATAAAAATTTTAATTTTATTACTCCATTAGAAAGACAAACATAACAGAGTATTTTTGTTAGAAAGACAAATAGAACAGTAATTTTTAGTAAAGACATTACTTCTACTCTTGCTTGAAATTGAATTGACATTTAAAATACATGTTGATTTCCTTTTTATAAAAAAGGCAAAAAAACCCCCAAAACATTAGCATGACAGTGACATGCCATAACCATCTAAACGGCACCAACATGTCTTTCTATTTCTCAACCAGAAATGTAGTTTATTGGCTGTTCTAGTTTACTGATTGGTCTCACTTCAAAAGTTTTTTTTCTAGTTTGCTTTGTTTATAGTGTAGAATTCATTTTCCCATAGAAATAATGTTAAGCATAAGAGTGAGTCAATTAAATTAGTCCTCAGAAGCCTTCTTAACTGCAAAATTCTTCAACTGAGTATTCTCCAGCTATGGCTGAAGGATGTGCTACAGACTCTTGCAGTTTGACTGAAGGGGAAAAAGTGGTCTATCGGTTCAGTTCAGTTCAGTTCAGTCGCTCAGTCATGTCTGACTCTTTGCAACCCCATGAATTGCAGCACGCCAGGCCTCCCTGTCCATCACCAACTCCCAGAGTTCACTCAAACTCATGTCCATCGAGTCAGTGATGCCATCCAGCCATCTCATCCTCTGTCGTCCCCTTCTCCTCCTGCCCCCAATCCCTCCCAGCATCAGGGTCTTTTTCAATGAGTCAACTCTTCTCATGAGGTGGCCAAAGTATTGGAGTTTCAGCTTTAGCATCAGTCCTTCCAAAGAACACCCAGAACTGGTCTCCTTTAGAATGGACTGTTGGATCTCCTTGCAGTCCAAGGGACTCTCAAGAGCCTTCTCCAATACCACAGTTCAAAAGCATCAATTCTTCAGTGCTCAGCAGGATTCCAGCTTGTGCTTCTTCCAGCCCAGTGTTTCTCATGATGTACTCTGCATATAAGTTAAATAAGCAGGGTGACAATATACAGCCTTGACGTACTCCTTTTCCTATTTGGAACCAGTCTGTTGTTCCATGTCCAGTTCTAACTGTTGCTTCCTGACCTGCATACAGGTTTCTCAAGAGGCAGGTCAGGTGATCTGGTATTCCCATCTCTTTCAGAATTTCCCACAGTTTATTGTGATCCACACAGCTTTTTCCTTTTGTTTTGCTTCCTGGTGGCTTAGATAGACCTACTTTTTTCTTCTTACTACTGTTTCCTTTGCCTGTGCTAGAGTTTATCTCCTTCTTTTTTTCACAATAGATATAGAATTTACTTCTTGAATAATAACAAAGTACGGATCATCAAAATAATAACAATAATAAAAATAAATAAATAACACGTATTGAGTGCTACTACAAATTACACGCTGGTCCAAATTTTCTGTGTGTGTTATCTTATTTAATCCTATAACAACTCTAGTTATAAAGCATTAACATTATTCCCATTTTAAGGATGAGATAACTGAGAAATACAGAAGTTGAACAACCAACTTAAAATCCCAGAAGTTACTGGGATAAGAATTTAAACTTAAGAAGTTTGACTCTGAATCTTAGCTCTTGTTAACCAGGAGAAGACAGATGAATAGAGAGATAGATGGAAGATAGATGAACACACAATTTACCTCTACTAAAATTAAAAACAGATGGAAATAATACTACATCTACCTTATTTCTAAAAATTTTAGCAGCAATGGGAAAAGCCAAGCTTCAGAGGTCAGCAGTAACTTGCATAATTCATCTCCATTTCAAAAAAAGAAAACCTTTTGGAACCGAGGCAACAGCTCTGGGTAGACAAGGAAAGAAATTAATGCACTCTGACCGTGGGTTCTGGCTTGGGTGTGGAAAACACAGCGATTTGTTGGAGAGGTTGAAGAGAGCGACCCTTCCTTCTCCCTTCACTGTGTGACCACCTGGTCCCCACAGAACTTACCCTGAAGCAGCCCTCAATCATCACTGGAGAGTGTGCAAAGCAGGCTTTGGGGTTCTAAGTTTGTACGTGGAGAAGGAACCAAGGGTAGGATACACTTAGGTTGGCAATGTGAGCAGCAAAGTTTAAGAAGCTAGCAAAATACCATGAGGCACATACTTCCTTCTGTCCTTTTAAAAAAATATTGACAACATGTATAAAGTGAAATTTGTAGGTATAATGTTTTAACTCAGTGAAGTCACTTAATCCTAATGTGTTACTGCCTTCCTTTAATCCATTGCCAATAGCTGGGAACAGAATCAAAGCACAGACAATGCTCGAGAAAGTCACAAATAGCTAGGAGAGTAAGTTGTTCTCATTCTGAGAAATTAGAAATCCTTCTCCACTGTGCATTCTTACATCCTTGCCAGGAAACGGATACATTTCCCCACTAGGAACTGAACAGGGTCACCTTGGCCCAGGCTGTCAGGATTTAAAACAGTAACAGACGCTTGTCTACAGCAAGATGACAATATTGCTATTAAAGATTTCTAACATTTCTTTCAAAAGAAAAGACACAGTAACATGTGGAGATTTAATGAACATTTCACAAATAAGAGGTGGCAATTTGGTTTGTTAGTGCCAGCTAAATACCTTTGTTAAAAGAAAAAATTAATGAGTGAGCAAATAAATGGTTGGATGGCATCACTGATTCAAGGGACATGAATTTGGGTGAACTCTGGGAGATGGTGAGGGACAGGGAGGTCTGGTGTGCTGTAGTCCATGGGGTCGCAAAGAATAGGACATGTTTTAGCGACTCAACAACAACAACAAATAAACAATCATTTCAACAGTCAAGTAGTTACTTTGACATCTTCTAGCTAGACAGAAGTGCAGTAGTACAATTGGAATAAAGCCCAGATGGCAGTCTGCCGGGCACAGATAGGGCCTGGACATGTGCGCCTAGAAGGAGGTGCTGCTGTTGGCCATTGAGAGGGAAGGGAGACATCTATAATGAAGGTGAAAGCTTTTATACGGAAAGACACTGCAATGAGAGTCTAGAATTTGGGAGATTCTGTGCTCCTTCTGAAACGAATAGTTTCGTGACCTTGGGAAAATTATTTTTCTTCCTTGGGTCTGGTTTCCTCTACAAACTTAGGGAGTTGAAAAAATATCAACAACAGAGGGCCTCCAATGCCTGGAATATTTACTATTTGGTTCTTTCCAGAAAAAAATTGCCAACCTGTAATATAAAAGATCCTATAGGATTAGTGATCCTTAGAACACACGTAAGGAAATAATAGGCTAGTTCTTCCCCCTTCTATCATTTTATTCATGTACTAAATGAACATATACTGAGCACTCATTTGTCTTAAGTGCTGTCCTAGGCCCTGGGACATAAAAATATGAATCAGTCATAGTCTCTGAATATTCATCGGAAGGACTGATGTTGAAGCTGAAACTCTAATACTTTGGCCACCTGATGCGAAGAACTGACTCATTGGAAAAGACCCTGATGCTGGGAAAGATTGAAGGCAGGAGGATAAGAGGATGACAGAGGATGAGATGGTTGGATGGCATCACCGACTCAATGGACATGAGTCTGAGCAAGCTCTAGGAGTTGGTATGGACAGGGAAGGCTGGGCTGCTGCAGTCCATGGGGTCATAAAGAGTCGAACATGACTGAGCGACTAAACTGAACTGAATAGTCTTTCTGCCCTCAAACCACATACAGTCTTTTAGAAAGAAACATAAAAAATAAGTGCAAAACAGTGCTTTAGGCAATATGATGATGGCTTGGGTAGGATGCAGGGTGTGAAGAAGATGCCTTTTGGTGTGAGTGTTTAGCCCATGCCCTTCTCCTGAGAACTATCCACATCAGGCATTGTGTTAGGAGTTGTGGCTGTAAAGACAAGCACAACAGACATGGTCCCAGCCTTTTGTTGTTGTTTAGTCACTCAGTAATGTCTGAGTCTTTTGTAACTCTGTGGACTATAGCCCGACAGGTTCCTCTGTCCTTGGGATTCTCCAGGCAAGAATACTGGAGTAGGTTGCCATTTCCTTTTCCAGGCCATCTTCCAGACACAGGGATCAAACTAGTGTCTCCTGCATTGGCAGGCGGATTCCTTAGCACTGAGCCACCAGGGAAGTCATGTGGTCCCAGCCTTTATGGAGCTTAAAATCTAATGAGGGAGACGTGTATGCTTATAATTACAATAAAATGTCACAAACCTCTATGGCAGAAAAATATCAATGACTGATTTCTGACAAAACACATAGGAAAGGTCGTATTCAGACTGTGAGGGTCAGGGATGTTTTCAGGACTAGGGTCCATTGAAATTAGAAATTTGAGGATTAGCAGGAATGAACAGAACACAGATGGCAGGGTGCCAGGGCATGGGGCATGGAAGAAGGATTCAGGGTGGAAGGAATAGCATATGCAGACACTCTGAATTTTGTCCCTTCTGCTGGGAAGACACTTAGGCTGGTAACTTCTCCCTGCAAGAAACATGAGCTTTTGCACAAGCCCATTCATTACATCAAAAATCCACAGTTTGATTTTGAACATGTTGACTTTAAATTGTCTGTGGACAACTCATTTGGTCAAGAAGATAGTTATTTGGCGGTGAAACTGAAGACTGGCCTGGACTGGAGAAGAGATTTGAGAACAGCCAAGAAGAGGTGGCAATACACAGAAGAACTGTACAAAAAAGATCTTCACGACCCAGATAATCACGATGATGTGATCACTCACCTAGAGCCAGATATCCTGGAATGTGAAGTCAGGTGGGCCGTAGGAAGCATCACTATGAACAAAGCTAGTGGAGATGCTGGAATTCCAGTTGAGCTATTTCAAATCCTGAAAGATGATGCTGTGAAAGTGCTGCACTCAATATGCCAGCAAATTTGGAAAACTCAGCAGTGGCCACAGGACTGGAAAAGGTCATTTTCATTCCAATCCCAAAGAAAGGCAATGCCGAAGACTGCTCACACTACCGCACAATTGCACTCATCTCACATGCTAGTAAAGTAATGCTCAAAACTCTCCAAGCCAGGCTTCAGCAATACGTGAACCATGAACTTCCAGATGTTCAAGCTGGATTTAGAAAAGGCAGAGGAATCAGAGATCAAATTGCCAACATCTGCTGGATCATGGAAAAAGCAAGAGAGTTCCAGAAAAACATCTATTTCTGCTTTACTGACTATACCAAAGCCTTTGACTGTGTGGATCACAAACAACTGTGGAAAATTCTGAAAGAGATGGGAATACCAGACCACCTGACCTGCCTCTT
>NW_011495082.1:2675739-2688439 GCF_000754665.1 Bison bison bison
CACACAAGCTGGAATCAAGATTGCCAGGAGAAACATCAATAACCTCAGCTATGCAGATGACACCACCCTTATGGCAGAAAGTGAAGAGGAACTCAAAAGCCTCTTGATGAAAGTAAAAGAGGAGAGTGAAAATTTGGCTTAAAGCTCAACATTCAGAAAACGAAGATCATGGCATCCAGTCCCATCACTTCATGGGAAATAGATGGCGAAACAGTGGAAACAGTGTCAGACTTTATTTTCCTGGGCTCCAAAATCACTGCAGATGGTGATTTCAGCCATGAAATTAAAAGACACTTATTCCTTGGAAGGAAAGTTATGACCAACCTAGATAGCATATTCAAAAGCAGAGACATTACTTTGCCAACAAAGGTCCGTCTAGTCAAGGCTATGGTTTTTCCAGTGGTCATGTATGGATGTGAGAGTTGGACTGTGAAGAAAGCTGAGCACCGAAGAATTGATGCTTTTGAACTGTGGTGTTGGAGAAGACTCTTGTGAGTCCCTTGGACTGTCAGGAGATCCAACCAGTCCATCCTAAAGGAGACCAGTCCTGGGTGTTCATTGGAAGGACTGATGCTGAGGCTGAAACTCCAGTACTTTGGCCACCTCATGCAAAGAGTTGACTTTTGGAAAAGACCCTGATGTTGGGAGGGATTGGAAGTAGGAGGAGAAGAGGACGACAGAGGATGAGATGTCTGGATGGCATCACGGACTCAATGCACATGAGTTTGAGTGAACTCTGGGAGTTGGTGATGGACAGGGAGGCCTGGTGTGCTGCAATTCATGCGGTTGCAAAGAGTCGGACATGACTGAGCACCTGAACTGAACTGAACTGAATGTAGATCATGAGTAAAAGTCTAAAAATGCATGAAACTGCATGGGTAGTGAATGTAGAGTGAAAACAAAAAAACAGAGAAACAGACCCAGGACATAAGCACAAGAGAAAATTAATGGAGAAAAGGAAAGGGGAAGATTGTTTAGATGTGAAGGAAAATCAAGAGAGTGCACCGTCACAGGCACCAAGCTAAGCAAAAGTTCAGTGAAGAGGGTCGGTCCACTGTGTCAGAGGCTGCTAAGCTGGTCAAGGGAGAGGCTGCCTCAAGGTGTCCCCTGGATTTAGCAGAAAGGAAGTTTGAGTCACCTTGATGAGAATAATTTTGAGGATTTGTGGGAACAAAAGCCAGATGACAATCATTACAGTCAGCATCAGGGAGATGAGAGCAGAAGCCACAACAAGTTCATGTGCCACCTGGGTAAATGATGGAGCAAAGGTGGGCACATTTTCAACCTCAGGATGAATTCAGGGAACAGAATTGTTAAAAGGTTATCATTGTTTGATTCAAAATGAAGGTAACTTCATCGTATTCCATAGAAAATAATATGAATTCCTATCATTTAGGCTATCCACTTTATTGAACAAAAAATTGCCAATGAGAAAATTGAACCATTTCTTTTAGTCATTAAATGATTACACTCTAGGCATATTTGCTAACAAACAACACAGAGGCAATTCTCTAATCTTGTAATCTTTCCATTTGCATAGCACTTCAAAGTTCAAAAATATTTGTTCATTCTCAAAATCACAGACCCCAGGAAAGCCTTCTCATTACTATTTTCTTACACATGAGGAATCTGAAATCCAGAGGGTTTGAAGTGGCCTTTCCTAGGTCACTCAGCACCTCCCAGTGGTATGGCTAGAATCATTCATTCATGTCAACGAAACTGTGTACCAGGCCTTGTGACAAGTACTAGTTACGGAGATGAATGGGATGCCCCTCATCACCACCAGTTCTCCCCAAACCATGGCCATAGGACATCCTCTAGGAACGTACTAGGCAGAGTAATACATGGAAGGTGGGGTTGAACCCATGTAAATGGGGGCCACCCTAATGTCTTGTTTCAGAGCACACTGATTCTTCCGCCAAGGGCTGGATTAGATGATTCCTCACATTCAAAGATTATAGCTTGCTGCAGAACTTAGCCCAAACCTACATACTGCCATCTTTTGGTAGCTCATTACTTGGTGTGGCATAAGAAACAAGAGGCTCAAGACAGAACCTAGAAGCAGCTAGAGAAAAAACAGCCCATGCAGAACACTAAGATCATCTTTACCATTTTCTAGTTTTCACATACATGAGCTAATATATGATATTTTTCTCTTTCTGACTTAACTTCACCCTGTATAACACTCTCAAGGTTCATTTACATCTCTTTGACTCAATTTCATTCTTTTCTATGGCTGAGTAATATTCCAAAAATTAGAGACAAATATATGGACACCAAGCGGGGAGGGAGGAATTGGGAAATCAAGTTTGACATATATACACTGATATATATACAATATAGATAATTAATGAGAACCTACTGTATAGCACAGGGAAATCTACCTAATGCTTGGTGACTTGAATGGGGAGGAAGTCCAAAAGGAAGGGGATACATGTCTATGTATGATGATTCATTTTGCTGTACAGTTAGAAACTAACACAGCAATACAAAGCAACTATACTCCAATAAAAATTAATTTAAAAAGAAAAAAGGAGACTAAGAAACTGCTAGAACTTTAGGAAGAAAATCAGGAAACACTGGGATCAGATACTCTTGGAGGGGAGGTTGGTTCTAGGAGGGAAATTCACACTGTTAAATGTCACAAAGAACTTAAATAAGATGAAGTTTGAAACAAGTCCATTGGATTTTGCCAGTAAGAGGTCATTGATGACCTTGGCAAAGTAATCTTCATTGGCTAAAGATAGTTGTACAAGTTGTTGACTGAACCAGGATGTCAGCCTTCATTCTGCTC
Organism: Bison bison bison; assembly: GCF_000754665.1. Classification (NCBI taxonomy): domain Eukaryota; kingdom Metazoa; phylum Chordata; class Mammalia; order Artiodactyla; family Bovidae; genus Bison; species Bison bison. The sequence continues at coordinate 2,678,534 of NW_011495082.1, forward strand.
ATGAAATCATCCCCCAGAGGAGCAGATGCCTTTTTTCCTAATTGGGACAAAGGCACCAAATGTGCTTGTGAAGAAACTGGTGGTTTCAGTGGAGTGGAGGAGGCAAAACCCTACTACAGTGAGGTGAAGACTAAATAAGAGGAGAGAAAACGGGTACATTCTAGGGCCCAAACTCAGTATTCCTACTGGGCAACTTTAAGCTGCAGGACAGGGAGGCCTGTTGTGCTGCAGTCCATGGGATCTCAAAGAGCCAGACACGACTGAGTGACTGAACAACACCAACAACTTTAAGTTGCCAAAAAGACTTTTTCACCATGGAGGGAAGAGGTGAATCAGAGGAGAGATGTCAGAAGGAAAAATGGAAAGAGGAAGGGAGAAGGACATGCTGGGGAATATGGATTGTGACTTTATTGCTAATAAAACCTTGCTGTTTATTCTGGTCATTCTTATTTCTGTAGAGTTCCACAATTTAGAAAATTGTTGCATATTTCACTTGATCCTTAAAGTAATGCAGCATTCCTGTCCTTCTTTCATACCTGAGGAAACTAAATATTCAGAAAGTTCAATTTTAAGTGTACTGTAAAGGACCAAGGATGGATCTTGCCTGCAATTTCAGGTGCCCGTCTTAGCACTGTAACTGAGGTGCAAGCTGTATCACATCGCTGAGCCTGTTTGCACAGTTGTTAAGTGGAATACATAGTGTCTATCCTATAGAGATGTGAGATGAGACATACAAACACCTAGGATAGAGCAGAGCACAGACAATCAACATCCATAAACTCCCTTTTCCCCCTCTTCTCCACCTAGAACTCATATTCAGGTTATCTGACTCCAGGTCAATGAAGTACAAGGCTACTATGGTTATTTACTCATTTGTTCATATTTAAATCTATATAAGTTTTGGTTAATGATTATTCAAGAGACTTACTTTGTAGAAATTAAGTTCCTCTGTTTTTCATACAGAATCCCTCCAATTATGTTATTAGAACTTTGAAATACTTCTTTAAAATTACCAACCTTGCTTCCTGCAGGCATACGGAGAGGGCTAATAGAGTTTTGTGGTTTTCAGGAAATGGAAAAAGCAGAATGTATTGCCTTTGTGTTAAACTACAGTATTATTAAGATGTAAGAATTGTTTCAGATTTTATGGCTAATATTTTATTGTGCATCACATGCAATTCTGCTTGTATGATTAGAGGATATAAAGATTGAGAACAGACTCAGGAAAAAAATCACCATGCGTATAATCTAAGAAATTGTCATTATAATTCAAAAATCCTTTGCAAAAGTAGTTAAGTATGAGTTTAACTTAGGATATAAATAGCATGTAACTCTATATAACATATATATCCATACATACACACATATATGCTGATATTGTGGTGTCTTAAGCAACAGTGGTTGCTTATGGAGATATATTCTGGTCCATTTGCAAGTTGATACTAGCATTGCATCTCCAAAAAGAGAGTAAATGCAATGGGAATATTTTTTCATATTTTTAATACTGTGGTGCTGCTGACATCATTACCCACCGGTCACGATAATCTCAAAATGCACACAGTACTTGTATGATATGCATAATGCAGAAAGTGTTCAAAGATGGGATAACATACAGTTCTGTTTGGGCATTTATTATCAGATTATTGTACTCCACATTTGCTTTAAAGAATCTAGTCTTGCAAACAATAGGTAGTCTTCTCCCAGTATCATACCACACCATGTGTAGGATGCTGCTACGGAGTTCTCTCTGAACATCTGAGTCTATGCAAAAATCCATTTGCTGCTAACCAATAAAACAAAAAAGGAACCTTGCAAACAGCTGGTTTATATAGGTTTTTCAAAAAGCTTATGTTCTGGTCCATTGTACATATGGAATTTGTATTAGGTTTGGGGAAAGAAAAATGGAAGTTACTACAGCTGTGTGTTAAGAAGTTCACTCCCGGAAAATAAATAATATCTCTTTTCCTAGAAGATAGCAACAAAATATGTTCTTGGTGTAGATGTGTTTCTCGATTTTGTGTTACTGGCTATGAAATACATGTGTCTAGAAGAGCAATAGCATCTAATATGAAATTATTAACTATTTCATCACTCTTAATATGGGAACTTCCCTACTCATAATGTGCTAGTTTATAAAGATAATTGACTATAGTAGAACTCATCAAGGTAGTAAAAATCTTTTTACATTTGCAGAAAATCTTTGTGTGTGTGTGTGTGTATACATGAGTTTATATAGTTCATAAAGTGCGAAGTCAGTCTTGTTTGGGGGAAAAAAGAATATTGTAGTTTAATATACAATAAATTTTCAGAAAGAGTCTTGATAACTAACATATTCTGCTATCTTATGGTTAAAATCATATTTCAGAAAATGTGTTTATTTGGGTTTTATCCTTACTCCTTAAATCCACTTTGACCTCTATCACATCACCACTTAGCCACTGTTAACAGGTGTTGTGGTTGAACAGTTCCTATTTTCCCTGTTAAAATTTTCCAACTCTTTCCCTTTTACTAAAAATTGCAATATCATTTTAAAATATATGGTTTAATACAAGAATGGCACCACAATACGATTCCTATTGATTTCCTTTGTCATTAGGAGATAATAGGGATCCATAATTTTTTGCTAACTTCACTTTAATTCAAAGCCCAACACCAGCGTCTCTGTGTTTAATAGGCTGCTAAAGAAGATTCTTCTATAAACTTTACATTTATTATTGAGAATCAAAACTTCACCAAAAATAATTTACTGATTTTTCTAACATTATGATTACATGATAAAACCATAACCCAGAATGGAAAAAATCCAGTCCAGTCTCTTTTAGTAAACTAGAACTAAACTAGAATTTAATGATTAATTCAATATTATCTCAAGCTACGTCAAATGACAAAAGACACTTTTCATAACTTATGTAACCCTTCACTCCAATGAGTGCATTTATTAATGAAAACAGAATAGATGCACCTCCCTTAATAATTCTTTCTTTACTTGGTATCCTTATTTGAAAAAAGAAGACAAAAGAATAAAAATTAATATGCTGACATTATTAATAATGCCCCCAAATAAAAATTCCAGATCTCAAATTTGGAGACTGGGTAAGTTAGAGTATACCCATATAATGGAATAGCATGCAGCTGTGTTAGAGGATATTGTAGAAGAGTATTTATTGTTATGGGAAATTGGTTATGGCACAATCGATAAGAAAAGTAAAATCGGAATATCTAGTATGGCTTAGTGGTAACAACATACCAAGATCTTAGCAGGAATTATATCTGAGTAGGAAGACTGATGGAGAAGGCAATGGCACCCCACTCCAGTACTCTTGCCTGGAAAATCCCACGGACAGAGGAGACTGGTGGGCTGCAGTCCATGGGGTCGCTGGGAGTCAGACATGACTGAGCGACTTCACTTTCACTTTTCACTTTCATGCATTGGAGAAGGAAATGGCAACCCACTCCAGTGTTCTTGCCTGGAGAATCCCAGGGACGGGGGAGCCTGGTGGGCTGCAGTCTATAGGGTGGCACAGAGTCGGATATGACTGAAGCGACTTAGCAGTAGCAGCAGCAGGAAGACTGATGTTGACTTTTAAAATTTCATCTTTCCTTTCTATTTTTCTGCATTTTAAAAGTTATCTGCATTGGCTGTTCAGTATTTTTGAAATTGAGAGACAGTTATTAAGATCGCCTCATTAAAGGGAAGAGGGCTAAGTGAGTACAGAGGCAACAGCCAATACTTTCTCAGTTGACATGATACTTGGTTCATGCTCATCCACCCTCTTCTGCCACCAAGCTCCCTTGGGGAAAAGTGAGAAAAGAGGACAGGCTATGAGCCTATCTCTGAAACACTCTCAGGTTTGATTAAGATTGCTCAACCTAGTGTAAGAAATATCTTTTCTGATTATCATTATTTAGTTTTTTCCCCAAACATTGGACTTAAATATCCTTTTTCACTATTAAACATATACCAATCAAAACTGCTAAGTGACTATCAGGTATACAATAGTGCTTTTGCAGAACATATATAAAAATCACTAGAACATATATAAAAACCACTATCTTCATTTTAAAGTCATGCTTTGTAAAGTATTTTTCTAAGGCAAAAAGCACTTTCAAATTATTTTGCAAACTAAGAGGAAAAGATCATTTCTGTTAACCTTTACCTTTACTCGATATTGATATTAAATCATTTGGCACATTTGTCATTCCCCCTGCATTTGGCATTTTATGCACAATGTTAATACCAATTCTATCTGGTCATCTGCCACAAGGAAATCAGGTGTCAACAGTTACCTCTGTGTTCCTAAAATAAATAAAGACAAATACTTTTGGTTCAAAAAAACTATGAAAAAGTGACAAATTCTTATAGCGTGTTTAAAACACATTTTTTAACTTAAGGATCCTAAACTTACAGTATAATTTTGTTATGTATACAAGTTCTTCCATAGTTAGGTGGGCCAGAGAACAAAGAGAGGTTTGGAACTTAGTATGCCCTTCAAGAACTAATATTATTAAAATGGCCATACTATCCAAATGCAATCCCTATCAAGTCACCCATGACATTTTTCACAGAAGTAGAACAAATAATCCTAAAATTTATATAGAATCATAAAGGATCTAGAATTGCCAAAGCAACCCTGAGGTAAAAGATAAAGCAGGAGGCATAACCCTCCAAGACTTCAGACAATACTACAAAGCTACAGTAATCAAAACATTGTGATATTGGCACAAAAACAGACATATGTATCAATGGAACAGAACAAAGAGTCCAGAAATAAGCCCACATCTACAGTCAATTCATCTTTAACAAAAGAGGCAAGGATATAAAACGGAGAAAAAACAGTCTCTTTGGCATGGTGTTGGGAAAGTTGGACGGCAACATGTAAAACAATGAAGTTAGAACACTCCCTCTGACCATACACAAAAATAAGCTCAAAATGCCTTAAAGACTTAAATATCAGACATTACACCATAAAATTCTTAGAAGATAACATGGGCAAAACATTCTCTGACATAAGTCATACCAATGTTTCCTTAGGTCAGTCTCCTAAAGCAATAGAAATAAAAGCAAAAATAAACAAATGGGACCTAATCAAACTTAGAAGCTTTTTCACAGCAAAGGAAACCATAAACAAAATGGAAAGACAATCTACCAACTGGGAGAGAATATTTGCAAATGATGTAATCAACAAGGGCTTAATTTCTAAAATATACAAACAGCTCATACAACTCAATTACAATAAAAAACAACTTAATCAAGAAATGGGCATAAGGTCTAAACAGACATTTCTTCAAAGAAGACACACAGATGGCAAAAACCACATGAAAAGATGCTTAGTATGGCTAATTATTAGAGAAATGCAAGTCAAAACTATAATGAGGTACCACCTCATACCAGTTAGACTGGCCACCATTAAAACATCTACAAATAACAAATACTGGAGAGGGTATGGAGAAAGGTGAACCTTCCAGCACTGTTGGTGAGAATGTAATTTGGTGCAGCCACTATGGAAAATATTATGGAAGTCCTCAAAAAAAAAACTAAAAATAAAGTTGCCATTTGATCCTGCAATCCCACTCCTGGGCATATATTCAGAGAAAACTATAATTCAAAAAGATCCATGTACCCCAGTACTCTTTGCTGCATTATTTACAATAGCCAAGACATGGAAACAATTTTAATGTCCATCAATGGATAAATAAGATGTGGTACATATATCATGGAATGCTATTTACCAGTAAAAAAGAATGAAATGCCATTTGCAGTGACATGGATGGATGTAGAAATTATCCTGCTAAGCGAAGTAAACCACAAAGAGAAGACAAATGCCACGTATCATTTATATACAGAATCTAAACCATGACACAAATACATTTATCCTTGAAACAGAAACAGATTCACTGACATAGAAAACAGACTTGCGGTTGCCCAGGGGGAGTGATCAGGGAGGTAGGGATTCGGAGTTTAGGATTCAAAGTTATTATTGAAAGTGGAAGTCGCTCAGTCGTGTCCGACTCTTTGCAACCGCGTGGACTATACAGTCCATGGAATTCTCCAGGCTGGAATACTGGAGTGGGTAGCCTTTTCCTTCTCCAGGGGATCTTCCCAATCCAGGGATCAAACCCAGATCTCTCACATTGCAGGCGGATTCTATTGTGAAACAGAAACAGATTCACTGACATAGAGAACAGACTTGCGGTTGCCAAGGGGGAGTGATCAGGGAGGGATGGATTGGGAGTTTAGGATTAGCAGATGCAAACTGTTATACATAGAGCAGATAAACAACACAGTCCTACAGTATAGCACAGGGAATTATATTCAGTATCCTGTGAAAGGAATATGAAAAAGATGTATATATATATATATATGTATAACTGATTCACTTTGTGTACAGTAGATATTGTATATCAGCTATATTTCAATAAAATAAATTTTGAAAATATTCCCTTCAATATTAGGATTTTAGAATTATTATAAATAGAGTGTTGGGGAAAATGGCCCAATCTTCTTGCTTTCTTCCCCTAGCAGGTGCTTTTAGAAGACACTGAAAAGGTAATTCATATGTAATAAAAATAATCACTTGATAGACAAATAATATATTCAAATAGTTCTAACTAAATTGGTCTGGATCATCTAGTGACGGATATGCTGATGTAGTTTTCTTAGGAGACCATTCCCCTAGGAGTCAAGAACCATGCCAACTCAACCCTAAAACAACTGTGTGACCTTGAGCAAAACCCAGAACCTCTCCAGGTTGTTTCCTTATCACACTTTACACAGTAATTTTGATCATGTTTAAGTACATATCTAATGATAAAACTGAATATTTAAGCCCACAATGATGAAGGACTGGACAGATAATCTATCAGGTGCATTCTAGCCTGAAATTAATTTGATTTTGTATATATATATATATATGCTATATATAACATTCATAAATTTTAAAGCACAGTTATACTAGCAATGAGAGCTTATATACAGTACTGCCTCATCTTTCTATTTGCAGCCAATTACCACCCAACCTAATGTTTCACTGTATATAAATTCATTTATTCTTCCATTCATTTCAAATATGTGATGATACAGCTATGAAATCAACGTTTGGTTGTTTTGAATAACCCCAAAATAGCAAATAATTTAAAATCACTTCCACTTGAGTTTGGAATGTATTACATGCATTGTTTTTCCAGAAAATTTACCTCATAATTATGTTGTGTGGGAGTGAAATGAGTTTCTATTCCAAATTCACACATTGAATTCTGACTGCTGGGTGATGAGAAGTACCCAGGGTTAACAGTGGTCGTGTTTCCAGGGTTAATTAGGGCTGTTTGTGTATGTCTTTAAATTTGGTATCAATTCTAGGGAGTCCAGGTCACCATCTACTGTTTTAAATCCCTTTTTGGATCTTGTCAGGATCTCACCTTTCCTTTCACAAATTTTATACACTATGTATTTTGCTTTTGGAGGCTTTGTTTTTCATACTAAGAGTATTATCGTCTCTGCTTCTATGAGAGTATCAATCATGATCAAAAGTGAGAGATCCTTTAAAAGAAAACTCTTCCTAATGCTTACTGTATTTACAAGACATTGTTACATAAGAATAATTCTTGATCTTCCTCCTAAACCTTCATCGTACTCGAAACCCAATTCAGGTCAGCCCTGATAAAGATTCTCTTAAAAGTTGCTCTTTCAACCTGGTGAATTTCTACTTCCCTGGTTATCATTCATTGCTAGGACTTTGAACAGCTCTCTCTCCATCTACCCTATGTATTTGCTTCCTTGTCAGTTTCTTTTATTCTATCCTCATTTTTTTTTTTAAGAGTTAAGCTCAGGGACTTCCCCGGTGGTCCAGTGGTTATGATCCCACCTTCCAATGCAAGGGACACAGGTTTGACCTCTGGTCTGGGAACTAAGATCCCACATGCTGCAGGGCAACTAAGCCCATGCTCCATAGCTAGTGAGCCCTGTGCATTCTAAAACCTGTGCTTTGCATCAAGAGAAGCCACTGCAATGAGAAGCCCACACATCACAACAAGAGAATGCCCACGTGCACCCAAACATTTTTTTAATGTAAAAAAAAATAAAGAGTTCAGTTCAACCAACAACCTCAAAAGTTTTGATTTCATGTATTATTTTGTGCAGGAAGGGTGGTGGTGAGGAGATACCCCTTGTCCAAGGTAAGGAGCAATGGCTGCACTTTGCTGGAGCAGCTGTGAAGAGATACCCCACGCCCAAGGTAAGAGAACCCCAAGTAAGACGGTAGGTACTGCAAGAGGGCATCAGAGGGCAAACACACTGAAACCATACTCACAGGAAACTAGTCAATCTAATCACACTAGGACCACAGCCTTGTCTAACTCAATGAAACTAAGCCATGCCCGTGGGGCAACCCAAGACGGGCAGGTCATGGTGGAGAGATCTGACAGAATGTGGTCCACTGGAGAAGGGAATGGCAAACCACTTCAGTATTCTTGCCTTGAGAACCCCATGAACAGTATGAAAAGGCAAAATGATAGGATACTGAAAGAGAAACTCCCCAGGTCAGTAGGTGCCCAATATGCTACTGGAGATCAGTAGAGAAATAACTCCAGAAAGAATGAAGGGATGGAGCCAAAGCAAAAAGAATACCCAGCTGTGGATGTGACTGGTGATACAAGCAAGGTCCGATGCTGGAAAGAGCAATGTTGCATAGGAACCTGGAATGTCAGGTCCATGAATCAAGGCAAATTGGAAGTGGTCAAACAAGAGATGGCAAGAGTGAATGTTGACATTCTAGGAATCAGCGAACTGAAATGGACTGGAATGGGCGAATTTAACACAGATGACCATTATATCTACTACTGCGGGCAGGAATCCCTCAGAAGAAATGGAGTGGCCATCATGGTCAACAAAAGAGTCCGAAATGCAGTACTTGATGCAATCTCAAAAATGACAGAATGATCTCTGTTCGTTTCCAAGGCAAACCATTCAATATCACAGTAATCCAAGTCTATGCCCCAACCAGTAATGCTGAAGAAGCTGAAGTTGAACGGTTCTATGAAGACCTACAAGATCTTTTAGAACTAACACCCAAAAAAGATGTCCTTTTCATTATAGGGGACTGGAATGCAAAAGTAGGAAGTCAGGAAACACCTGGAGTAACAGGCAAATTTGGCCTTGGAATACAGAATGAAGCAGGGCAAAGACTAATAGAGTTTTGTCAAGAAAATGCACTGGTCATAACAAACACCCTCTTCCAACAACACAAGAGAAGACTCTATACATGGACATCACCAGATGGTCAACACCGAAATCAGATTGATTATATTCTTTGTAGCCAAAGATGGAGAAGCTCTATACACCCAGCAAAAGCAAGACCAGGAGCTGACTGTGGCTCAGACCATGAACTCCTTATTGCCAAATTCAGACTTAAATTAAAGAAAGTAGGGAAAACCACTAGACCATACAGGTATGACCTAAATCAAATCCCTTATGATTATACAGTGGAAGTGAGAAATAGATTTAAGGGCCTAGATCTGATAGATAGAGTGCCTGATGAACTATGGAATGAGGTTCGTGACATTGTACAGGAGACAGGGATCAAGACCATCCCCATGGAAAAGAAATGCAAAAAAGCAAAATGGCTGTCTGGGGAGGCCTTACAAATAGCTGTGAAAAGAAGAGAAGCAAAAAGCAAAGGAGAAAAGGAAAGGTATAAACATCTGAATGCAGAGTTCCAAAGAATAGCAAGAAGATGTAAGAAAGCCTTCTTCAGCGATCAATGCAAAGAAATAGAGGAAAACAACAGAATGGGAAAGACTAGGGATCTCTTCAAGAAAATCAGAGATACCAAAGGAGCATTTCATGCAAAGATGGGCTCGATAAAGGACAGAAATGGCATGGACCTAACAGAAGCAGAAGATATTAAGAAG
>NW_011495082.1:2689234-2691075 GCF_000754665.1 Bison bison bison
TGTATATTGTCACCCTGTTTATCTAACTTATATGCAGAGTACATCATGAGAAACGCTGGACTGGAAGAAACACAAGATGGAATCAAGATTGCTGGGAGAAATATCAATAACCTCAGATATGCAGATGACACCACCCTTATGGCAGAAAGTGAAGAGGAACTCAAAAGCCTCTTGATGAAAGTGAAAGTGGAGAGTGAAAAAGTTGGCTTAAAGCTCAACATTCAGAAATGAAGATATTGGCATCCGGTCCCATCACTTCATGGGAAATAGATGGGGAAACAGTGGAAACAGTGTCAGGCTTTATTTTCCTGGGCTCCAAAATCACTGCAGATGGTGACTGCAGCCATGAAATTAAAAGATGCTTACTCCTTGGAAGGAAAGTTATGACCAACTTAGATAGCCTATTCAAAAGCAGAGACATTACTTTGCCAACAAAGGTTCGTCTAGTCAAGGCTATGGTTTTTCCTGTGGTCATGTATGGATGTGAGAGTTGGACTGTGAAGAAGGCTGAGTGCCGAAGAATTGATGCTTTTGAACTGTGGTGTTGGAGAAGACTCTTGAGAGTCCCTTGGACTGCAAGGAGATCCAACCAGTCCATTCTGAAGGAGATCAGCCCTGGGATTGCTCTGGAAGGAATGATGCTGAAGCTGAAACTCCAGTACTTTGGCCACCTCATGCGAAGAGTTGACTCATTGGAAAAGACTCTGATGCTGGGAGGGATTGGGGGCAGGAGGAGAAGGGGACGACAGAGGATGAGATGGCTGGATGGCATCACTGACTCGATGGACGTGAGTCTGAGTGAACTCTGGGAGTTGGTGATGGACAGGGACGCCTGGCGTGCTGCTATTCATGGAGTCGCAAAGAGTCGGACACGACTGATCTGATCTGATCTGAGTATTTTGTGCATACTTCCAGGATCCATTTCCCAGAGCTAGTACAATGTATTTTGACCACTGAAATGCTATCACCTAGATTTATTAGGCCCTTTGCAGTAGAAATATTAGTTATTCCACATGGCTAAGCCTCATGTTACTTTTAATATAGTGTTATTAATTGCTACATTTCTAAATACACTTATTTAAAACTTCTAGAGCTGCATCCATTTATTCGTAAATTCAGCAAATATTAAGAAGTGTTTACTATGGGGCAAAGCCGTTCCAGTTGATGTAGATATTGTAGTTAAACGCAACAGACCAAATGCTTATTTTCATAGAGGATAGTGTTTACTTAGGAAAGTTAGACGGACAACAAAATAAAAAAGAAAATATCACATTGTGATAAAGGTAAGAAAAACAACAACAGGGTAATGGGTACATTTTCAGGTTAAGATTTAGATTGGATGGTCATGGAAGACATCTGAAGTAGTGACATTTGAATTGATCCCCAAAGGACCAAACACCTGTACCACCCCTGTGGAGCTTTGGAGTGTTAGAAGGAATCCAACTGCCTTAAGGAAGGGTGAGCTTGGTGTGTTCACAGGCAGTCCCTCTAATTGGAACACAGTAAGTGAGGGGAAGAGTGGAATGAATTGAAGTCTGGTAGGCCCCAGTGACGGAGAAGGCAATGGCACCCCACTCCAGTACTCTTGCCTGGAAAATCTCATGGACAGAAGAGCCTGGTGGGCTGCAGTCCACGGGGTCGCTAAGAGTCCTACAAGACTGAGCGACTTCACTTTAACTTTTCACTTTTATGCATAGGAGAAGGAAATGGCAACCCACTCTAGTGTTCTTGCCTGGAGAATCCCAGGGACGACGGAGCCTAGTGGGCTGCCGTCTATGGGGTCGCACAGAGTCGGACTCGACTGAAGCGACTTAGCAGCAGCAGCAGCAGCAGCAGCAGCA
>NW_011495082.1:2691175-2702505 GCF_000754665.1 Bison bison bison
CAGCAGCAGGCCCCAATGACAACCCACTTCAGTTTTTGGCCTGGAGAATCCCTTGGACAGAGAAGCCTGGAGGGCTACAGTCCACAGGGTCGCAAAGAGTCGGACACAACTGAGCGACTGAACAACAACAAAAGACAGGCGAGGGCCACATTACACAGGGCACTGAAGGCTGTGGAAGGAGACAGCAGTGGGAAACCATCCGAAGGTTTTATTTAAACATCCACCTCCCTGGTGGCTCAGACGGTAAAGTGTCTGCTTGCAATAAGGGAGACCTGGGTTCGATCCCTGAGTCAGGAAGATTCTCTGGAGAAGGAAACGGCAACCCATTCCAGTACCTTTGCCTGGAAAATCCCATGGACAGAGCAGACTGGTATGCTACAGTCCATGGGGTCGCAAAGAGTCAGACATAACTGAGCGACTTCACTTTCCACTCAAATTAATACTTATAAAAGGCCACTTACTGAGTGCAGAACAGACTATACAGCAGCAAAGGGGGAAACAGAAAGATCTGTTTACCATCGCTCAAGTGAGAGATAATGGTGGTTTATCCTGAGGTGGTAGCTGTGGAGATGCCTACAAACGGACATGTTCAGGATGTGTTTTGAAGATGACACTAATAATAATTCTGAAGGGTTGCCTGCACATAAAGGAATTATTAAGTGAGCGGTGATTCCTAGGTTGCCTGCCTGGACTCCTGAGTGGACAGTGGCACAGTTTGCCAAAAGGGAGACGGCTATGACAAAGGAAGCTGAAGGAAGTGGTGGCCAAACACCAAGTTGGGGACTTCTTTGTTGCTGTTCTTTTCATTTTTTTTAAACCTCTAAAAATTTTGTATTGGGGTATAGCCAATTAACAAAGTTGTGATAGTTTGAGATGAACAGTGAAGGGACTCAGTCATACATATATGTGTATCCATTCTCCTCCAAACTCCCCTCCCATCCAGGCTGCCACATAACATTGAGTACAGTTCCATGTGCTATACAGTAGGTCCTTATTGGTTATCCATTTCAAATACAGCAGTGTATACATCCATCTCAGGTTTGGGACTCGTTAAGTTTGAAATGCCCGTGAAATTTCCAGTGTAGCTATCAGGCAGATGGTTGGCCTTTGAGTTGGAGGTCAGGTGAGGTCAGGGCTAGATATATAAATAGGGAAGGATAACGGAGATAAAATAAAACAATACATTCAAAGCTTCATTTTTAAAAATAGCACTGAAATGATCTCTTTTGTGGGTGGGAGGATAGGGGAGGGAACTAATCATTTTGCTCTGAAAGTAGAGGGGTCTACAGAAAGCCATCCTCTTGAGGTAACTCTTTGGCAAGTATTTTCATTTTAACAATGGAAAATTCATCACAGCAACTTCATCTTGATGTGCTCAGGTGATCAGGGGAAAGAGAACCTTCCCCTCACTCTCAGATTCTGACTTAAGCATCTCGGTAGGAAAAGCTATTCACACAGTAGCTGCAAATATTATTGACATCACAGTATATCATCCAAGAACAAGGGTCAGAAATTCCACACGCAAACTTATTCTTGTAAGATTTCCTGACAGATGTAATAGATAGAAAAGTAGGCTCAGAATTCCAATAAGCAGATAAATATTTGCATGGTTTTCTATAGAAAAAATCCCACATTGTATATCTTTAAAATTGCTTCTTGGCTTATTATCACTAGAGGAGTGATATCAAGACCAGGCATAGATGCATGATAACATAATAGATGTAGAGTAACATAATAAATGAAAAACCACTGTCATTTCTTGACACTTTTTAGTAAAGTCTCTTAAGTATTGCAGAGATGTATAACTTGGTGACTCTACAATTAAGTATTTTGCATAATTGCTAAAACCATCATTCCATATTCTAAAAATTCCACAAGAATTTTGGGGTGCATGTTATACAAATTTAGTTTTTTTAACCAAGTACATCTTGCCATATTAAATAAAGGCTTTTAGAATGTAAAAAAGAGGTTTTGTATGTCCATGCATCATTGCCATAATTAAATCAGAATCACTTTGAAAATTCCATTGCCCCTTTCATTATGACTAAAGATCAGATCAGATCAGATCAGTCGCTCAGTCGTGTCTGACTCTTTGCGACCCCATGAATCGCAGTACGCCAGGCCTCCCTGTCCATCACCAACTCCCGGAGTTCACTCAGACTCACGTCCATTGAGTCAGTGATGCCATCCAGCCATCTCATCCTCTGTCATCCCCTTCTCCTCCTGCCCCCAATCCCTCCCAGCATCAGAGTCTTTTCCAATGAGTCAACTCTTTGCATGAGGTGGCCAAAGTACTGGAGTTTCAGCTTCAGCATCATTCCTTCCAGAGCAATCCCAGGGCTGATCTCCTTCAAAATGGACTGGTTGGATCTCCTTGCAGTCCAAGGGACTCTCAAGAGTCTTCTCCAACACCACAGTTCAAAAGCATCAATTCTTCGGCGCTCAGCCTTCTTCACAGTCCAACTCTCACATCTATACATGACCACAGGAAAAACCATAGCCTTGACTAGATGAACCTTTGTTGGCAAAGTAATGTCTCTGCTTTTGAATATGCTATCTAGGTTGGTCATAACTTTCCTTCCAAGGAGTAAGCGTCTTTTAATTTCATGGCTGCAGTCACCATCTGTAGTGATTTAGAGTTGGACAAATAAATAAATGTTCAATGCAATGAACTCACCCAGTGGTGGGTATGTGTCTTGTTCTTTGTTGAACTATGTTTTCTTTTAGTGTAGAAGTAAGTCCTTCCTGAAAGGGATGCACTTGTGGTCCCAGAGGGAGGTAGGAAGCTACAAAAGTGTAGCTGGTGCAACCCCTCCCAGCCATATGCATTCCAATCACTCTTGTAAAATGTCAGATAACAAGCTCTGAAGCCATGGAGTCTTCTGTCAGTAGAACTAATGATATCATTTCATTGTTCTCTTCTTTCTTTTAATACACATAACGATTAATTTGTATCAGACTCCTTTTAGGCTAAAAAAATTCTGATGCTGTAACAATCTCCCTCATCAGTGTTTCAAGTTCCAGGAAAATTTTCCTTGTTATTACTTGACATATGTGCAACATTTAATGTCTGTTATTTAACTGCTGTTTATTTGCTCTTTGCATCTCAAATGAATTGTGACATTTTCTTTCCCATTGTCTTATTAATAATAATCCAAATGCATTGTGGGAAAAATAGTCATCTCTAACGACAACAGAAAATTCCAATTCTTATTACACTAGTGGAAACTCAAAATGTGACTAACAGATACATTTGGGTAAATACTAAAAAATCATTCATTCATTCATTCAACACATTTATTACATCCCATGGGCTAGAGATTGGGAATATAAAGATGATATGATATAGTACCTGCTCCCAAGAGGCTTCAGATAATAGTGAAGAAAAGTAGACATATAAAAAAATAAGGACAAAATACTTAATGAACTGAGATGGTGATAGGTGGAGAGAGGGAAGAAATTTCAATTCCATCATAACAGACTTCATAGAAAAAGTGTCTTCTTAAAGCTTTGTGTTATCAAGGGAAACAAACTACATTTTCAGCATAATCTTCATCCATTTCACCAAATAGTTTTATCTTTAAAAAGTTATCTTTAACACTGTTTTGTCTATGATGCCAAAGCAATCTTTCAAAAAATGAAAGACTCAGTTTCTGGTTTACGAGGATGCTCTCCTCAAACCATTTGATTGATAATTACAATAAGTAGTTTGGGCAGGATTTAAACTCTGAAGTTACAGAGTTTCTCTGCAATATTAAGCTGGGTGATCCCCTCAATATAACTGAATTCAGTTCAACTATTATTTGAGTGCTATCTTGTCGCTATGAAAACATACATCTGTAAGTTTGTTATTAGAACCCAACAAAAAGTCTACTGCTTTTACTTTATACGTAGGCTTAAGGACAATGTTTTGCATGCAGATTTTTTTCTGACTTTTCTTTCAAGAGGAAACAGAATGTCACTAAATAATAGGGGGAAATAAGCAGGATTTCCAAGAAAAATGAAAGGAGAATGTGAGTACAAGAAAGGTTGAAAGCTGATTTACCAATTTTGAAAAATATGAAACCAATCCTAGTTGTTAACCTTGGAATTAGCTAAGGCCTAGGCTTTTCTTATTTTAAAGTTTGAGAGTCCCCCATTTCACCTCTCATTTGCCCCCTGATGTGAGGAATTCTGCTCCCACCAGTTCATTTTAAATCACTCTTGACAAGGTCATAGTAACCCTGAAGATATGAACCCAATGGACCCTTTCCATCCTTCTTCTATTTGAGCTTTTGGCAATATTTGACCTCGTTGGCAATGCCGGTATTCCTGAAACATTGTCACCCCTTGACTTACATGATTCTAGACTACTTTTCACCCATTTGGTCACTCTTTCACAATATCCTTATAAAACTATTTCTTTAAAATGTGTGTGTTTCAGGGGGTTCCCTGGTAGTCCAGCAGTTAAGAATCCATCTGCCAGTGCAGGGGACATGGGTTCGATCCCTGGTCCAGGAAGATCCCACTTGCTGCAGGGCAACTAAGCCCGTGTGCCACAGCTACTGATCCCACACTTCCCAGAGCCCAGGCTCTGCAATAAGAGGAGCCACCTCAAGGAGAAGCCCTGGCACCGCAACTACAGAGTAGTCCCTGCTCATCACAACTAGAAAGAGCCCACACACAGCAACTAGAAAGAGCCCATGCACAGCAACCAAGACCCAGCACAGCCAAAAGAGAAACAAATTAATAAGTTTATTTTTTCAAATGTGTGTTTTTCAGCATTTGGTCCTAGGCTCTCCTCTCTGGTCACTTTATACTGGGAGTTCTCAATGTTGGTTTTCTTGTTTTTTTTCTTTTGGAGGCACTGACGCCTTTGAGAATCTGAAAAAACAAAACAAAACTATGCTCTCACTCTCCAGAAAAATGAACATAGATACACACAAAAAGCTTTTGTGAATTATTTAAGCTGGTTCACAAGACATCTTCTTCTGTTCCACACAATTTGGTAGTGTAATCTTCACTTACCATCAATATGCTGATTTCCAAACTTAGATTTTCAGCTAAGATCTGTTATCCTCTATGCCAGACTCTTAGAGCCAACTACTTACTGAACTTCTATCACATGCCCCCCAAACCCAACATGTCCAAACTATAACTTATTATCTTCTTTCCCTAAACTTTACCTCCTCCTCTGTTTTATATCTTAGGACAGGGCACCACCAACAATCCAATTACATCCAGATACCTCTCCTTTAACTCCCCTCCCCTTATCCATCACAAGAACTGCAAACACGAACTTCAAAATGTCTTTTCAATGCCTCCACTTCTCTGCATCCCAATGTATGCCAACCTCACCGAGCCTCAGCATTTTCTCTCTCTTGACCTACTGCAACTGCCTACTAACTGGTTCTTCTGCCTCCAGCTTTTTTCTTCTGTAATGTATTCTCCGTGTCTTTGCAAATGCAAATTGGATTATGTCACTTCCCTTGTGGCTTCACAGCATCCTTCTTCTATTCATAAACAGATTTACCATCAAACCTGTTTTATAGTTAGAAGAAAGTTGATACAAAGAATGTTTAACTGGCTCTCTGTAATCCCCAAATCATTCACTAAAAGGACACAGAGTTAACATCTTCTGATCTTGTCCCAATTTCTTTTTTATATGATGAGGGTTGTATTAACACCTGCCTTTCCTAAGATTTTATGAAAAAAAAGAAATGAGACAGTAACAATTCTAACAACTTCCATTTGCATAGTGCTTTGCAATTTACAAGATGCTTTCATATATGTTTTACTGCAATAAATGTGAGAGGACTTTGAAACACTGAAACCACAAGATAAATACAACATTTAAAAATGTTTCCACATAATATTTCACATGTGAAAGTCACGGAGAATCAAGGTGATAGGACAGGAAAGTGAACTAGTGTTTCTGAAGGTTGACCCTCATTAAGCTCTTTCATACTGTCAGCCCACCGCCCTATGTATAGCTAGAGGTCTTCTCAGAGAGCCATGGCCCCTCCCATTTGCAGATGGACTAAGTAATTTTAGCGTCTAGACTGCCTACACTGGCCCTTGAAAAGTCACATTTAGTAGAATCTTTAAAAAGCATCTTCTTTGTTCAGAAACTATTCAATCTGGAATATGATCTCTCCGTGACTTCGCGCTACTTGTGGCAGTAATTTTATCTTTTAGTAGAAAGCCTGCAATAATATTATGTCCTTGGAGGAAAGTGAGAAGGAAAAAAAAATTTCACATCACAGTGAGTGACTCAAAAAATACAAAAAATTAATATAACAAAACCTTTAGAAAAGGCATAGAAATGTATGTACAAAACTGCTCTTTCCCTTTTTTTTTTTTTTTTTAAGGTTTTTACTTGTCTTTTATAGGCGGTTTTGAAAAGACGGAGGGAAAGTCTTTCTGCTCCTCTCTATAGAAGCTACTTCAAGCTGGCTATTTGGAGGAGACTGACTTTGTAATGGGAAAACATGGGTAGTTTAATCCATCCCCTCCTCCACAGTGTGACCACTCCTTCTCCTTGACCCAAAAGCCTTAGCAGAGGAAGAAGCGATGGGACAGGAAGGCTTGAAAAGTTCTAAAGAGTGGTTTTGTATTCATGTCTAAATGAAGAGATTCATGTCACACCAAGAAGAATCCATAAGGCCTTTGCATGGAAACAGCAGTGCTGTGAGCAGAACCATGGACTGTTGTGATGCAGTGAGTCCAGGCTCCGTGCATGCTCAGTTGCTCAATCGTGTCTGACTCTTTGCAACCCCATGGACTGTAGTCCGGGCTCCATGGGTGTCTACAAGTCAGGGTGTGTCAATAGAGGTATAATCGCTTCTATGAGGCTAACGTGGCCAGTTCTAGTGTCTTCAGGGGGGTAAGTAGAAGGTCCTTTCAATCCTGGACTCACAATCATGAAGATCTCCAATTTAGACTGTAGACATTATTTCCAAATGAGGTCACCCATGCAGCTGCAGAGCGAAACTGCCAGGATTGAAAGAAGCTCATTGTGTCATTTTAAATTTGTGTCTTCCCACTGAGACAACATGGAGAGCATTATCAAAGTCCCTGCCTTTGCCACCTGAATTACTGCAAGAGCCACTGGAACTGTCTTCCTGCCTCCACCCTTGCACCCTGCCACCTATTCTCCCAAAAGCAGCTATAGTGATTCTTTCTAAAATGCAAATATCACAGCTTTGATGGAATGCCTTCCCGTGAAACTCAGAGTAAATCTTGAGTTCCTAGTTTAGCCTATATAGTCCAGCATGATCTGAACTCAAGCCACCTCCTTTCAGCTTCACTGCACTCCAAGGAGACTGACCTTGCGCTCTCTGGAACAGGGCAGGGATGTCCCCATCTCAGGGCCTTCGCATCTGCTATTCCCTAGCTGAGAAACCCTTTCCCCAGATATTCCATTGCTTCTTGCTTTCTTTTAGGTCTTTCTTCAAAAGTGATTTCTTCAGAAAGGTGTTCTCCACACAACCTATTTAAAAGAACGCTTCTGTCACTCTCTGTCCTTGCAGGATGCCTTATTTTTTCTTACACACACGTGCATCTGCATTTATTTAGCTTATTTGCTTTTTATCTTGCTCAAGATAAGAGAATATAAGCCCCATGAAAGCCAAAGACTCTGTTTTGTTCACTGCTATATCTCTTGTGCTTAGAATAAGTGCCTGGAACACAGTAAGTGCTCGGTAAATATTTGGGGCCCTGAACAGATGAACTCATTGGATCATACTGCATATGATGTGGGCTTCCCAGAAGGCCCCAATGGTAAAGAACCCACCTGCCAATGCAGGAGACTTAAGAGACGTGGGTTCAATCCCTGTATTGGAAAGATTCCCTGGAGAAAGGCACAGCAACCCACTCCAGTATTCTTGCCTGGAGAATCCCCTGGACAGAGGAGCCTCATAGGGTCACAAAGAGTCAGACATGACTGAAGCAACTTAGCATGCACGCATGCGTATGATGTACTAAGAGTTTATTTCTTGCATGTATTTTGTAATAAAATCACTAAACTGCTAAATATAGATGCTGGAACATGGTAGCTTAGGGAGTTTCCCACTCCACCCCTAGCTTCCAGTCCCAGCCTCCTGCACTGCAAGGAGCCGCGTACATATGGTCGGACAGTCCAGCTGCTTGTCTAAGCCCTTGGCCACACTCTTCCACCCCGCCACCCTTGCAGCAAACTGTCCCCCTCCGGAAACTCCTCTGGTACAGGATGTGTCCACCAGCAACAGGGGTTGCCCTGCTGGGAAGAGGCCATGCATGCCTGGAAGTGAGCACAGACTGTTTGGGTGGGAAACTCCGGTGCTCTGGGCATCCAAAGCAGGTTCTCTAAGGGAGAGCACGGGCCCTGGAGGACATGTCCTCTGGCCGGGGGAGGGGCATGGCTGACGGACATGTGGAGCAGGACCCTTTAAAGCTATCTAGCCACTAGTCACTTGTGGCTATTTACATTTTGAATTAATAAAAGTTTGGTGAAATTAACCATTCAGTTCTTGAGTTGCACTAGTTACATTTCAAATGTTCAGTAGCCACCTGTGGCTAGTGATGACCATGTTAGTCACACGGCAGATATACAGTCTTTCCACCATCACAGAAATTTCTAATGGACAGCATTAGCCCTTGAAACCTCTTGCCCAGGTTTAAGTGAAGTCTACTATAAGCTTTGTTAAACAACTTGATTTATTCAGAAAACATTTACTGAGCATCCACTGTGTTCCATGGGCCATATGAGTTACTGTGAAATCAGAAATGGACAAGGCACAATTTCCGTAAAGGACATGCCATCTCAGGCAGGCCTGTGGCTGAATCACAGACAGGGAGTAAAATCGTCATGCCCATCACATGACAGAATCTTGGCAGTGGTTCTATTTAAGCAGCACCAAGCGAACACAGGTGTTCTCCTCAGGGAAATGAAATACAGGAAAAATGGGGTTAAAGAAGGACAAAACCAATCCAGCAGTTTGTAAATCAAAGAACACTAGACCCAGCACCTCTTACTTAACAGAAACTTCTGCCTTCTGAAATAGACTAGATGTTAGAATGACAGAAACTAGCTCATCCTACTTCATGAAGTTTGTCTCGCTTTTTAAAATAACTGAAGAGAGAAAGTACAATGGCTGTTTTTAAAACCACATCTTTGAAGTTTTATGTCTCTGTGGTTTAATATTTTTCTGGAAAAAAATTACCTATTTGTATATGTAATCCAAAGTCTCCCCAAGTATGTATATATTTTTCATGGTTTCTTTCTTTCAATTCTTTCCCCCTAGTACAGAACACACAGAAAATTAGAATTTAACTAATCACTCGAGTTCCCATTCAAACTGTCCTGAGGAACCCTGTTTTGAAAAAAAAATTACCTTACAAAGTTAAGCCTGGATTCATTTTTCTGAATTGGACCCATTTCATTCCACCAATTTTGTTCCGTTCCAGCAAATGTATTAGACAGTCTTGCATAGATATTGTGTGAGAATAAAGGCAAGGTTTCTATAAAAACACTTACCTGACTTCCAAAATAGTTTCAAGTTTTCCTTCTTAGTATTGTCTAGCCATAAAATCTAAAACATAAAAATCCTTACAGAAGCTTTTGAGAAAACAAAAGTCAAGGCTAGGTTCCAGGACTTTGGGACTTAATTAAGTTTACTTAATCATTAGTTTTGTTTATGCTCCTAATTAGTGTTAAATTGTTAACTGGTTCTTCCTTTCACAGAAACTTTTGATAATTGGCAGCTGTCAGTCAGGCAAGTTTGAAACATGTTATTCTGAAAGTGTAAAGACACACGTTCAAATACGCATTTTTCTCTTGGGGGTGAATGCCTCGGCCAACAAAACACCATGCCTATTGCAGTAAATTTCTCATCATTATCATGGATACAATATTTCATCCAATGATATTGTCTAAAAAAATTAAATTGCCATTTATAATCTGTTAACAATTCCACACATGCTACTAAAAACAGATTTTTGCCTTTGTTTTGTCTAGATTCTCTATCCTAGAATTTCCATATGCTTCCTAGAGGTACACATTACATATTGTAGTATTGTATGTCTACACCACCTGATGGATTTGTATTAAGTCCACATTCACTTTTCTGTTTTTGCAGAATATCTATTCAATTTCAAGATATTTATTTTCATAAATTTTAAGTATATTTAATATGCACAAGCAATTAAATGCTTTAATATCATTTCCTAATAGACTTAACGTTAATGAGTTTATTCTGGAAACATTACAAACCAGCTTAATTCTATTTAAATGGCCTATAAGGAAGATTTATTTGGGGTGAAGAGAAATTTTGCCTTTAGAGAATTGGTGAATGTGTTTCACTTTCAGTAAAGTATCAGAAAGATTATATCCATAGTTCTAAGATGAGATCTTCATTTATTGATTATTTTGGAGATTCATAAACTTCTCTAGTTGGATCCCTCTTCTTCATAAATGACACAGATCTGTAGAACATCATTGTTACTGTCTTGTTCTATTAAATACATATTTTAATTTCCTTTCAGCATAGTACTGTAAGTTGAATTGAAAGCTCAAACTATCATTTATCCTGAGTGCCAAAAAACTTGTGTGGTCCAGAAAAAGTAGCTATTCACAAAGCCATATTTCATTGTAAAATTACCTCTTATAGAGTAAAAACAAACGTTCAAATTTAAAAATAAAAGACTAGAATATACTATTAGCCTGGCCTGTATCCAGACATATTGGCTAGACCATTTTGTTTTTCATTCATTGCCCAAACCTCAAGTTCTAAAAATTTCATATACTTCGGCATTTTAAACAGGGGTTTGGTATGTTATCCCAATACAAAATAAAAAGCTTAAAAAAGAAAAAAAAAGTAAAAAGAATAGTCCTAACTGCCACTATTTTCTCGATATTATACTGATGCTTGCCAAACTTCATCTTTCAGTACTGGGATACCAAGTATTTTGGCATTGCTTTGTTTAGGGAAAAGAAGTTTGGAGGAAACAAAGGTTCCAAAAATTACAGAATGAAAGTTTGAATGAAACAAAGGATTTCTCAGATCTAATAGAGTAGAACAGGCCTTCCTGGGACATGAAGATATTTAAGATGGCTCAAAGCAGAAAAATATAGTAGGCTAAGCAACCTAGATAGTATATTAAAAAGCAGAGACATTACTTTGCCAACAAAGGTTCATCTAGTCAAGGCTATGGTTTTTCCTGTGGTCATGTATGGATGTGAGAGTTGGACTATGAAGAAGGCCGAGCACCGAAGAATTGATGCTTCTGAACTGTGGTGTTGGAGAAGACTCTTGAGAGTCCCTTGGCTGCAAGGAGATCCAACCAGTCCATTCTGAAGGAGATCAGCCCTG
>NW_011495082.1:2702605-2728430 GCF_000754665.1 Bison bison bison
ATGCTTCTGAACTGTGGTGTTGGAGAAGACTCTTGAGAGTCCCTTGGACTGCAAGGAGATCCAACCAGTCCATTCTGAAGGAGATCAGCCCTGGGATTTCTTTGGAAGGAATGATGCTAAAGCTGAAACTCCAGTACTTTGGCCACCTCATGCGAAGAGTTGACTCATGGGAAAAGACTCTGATGCTGGGAGGGATTGGGGGCAGGAGGAGAAGGGGACGACAGAAGATGAGATGGCTGGATGGCATCACTGACTTGATGGACGTGAGTCTGAGTGAACTCCGGAAGTTGGTGATGGACAGGGAGGCCTGGCGCACTGAGATTGATGAGGTCGCAAAGAGTCAGACACGACTGAGCGACTGAACTGAACTGAACTGAAGCATACAGTACGGCTTCCCTGGTGGCTTGGCAGTAAAGAATCTACCTGCAGTGCAGGACACCAGGGTTCAATCCCTGGGTCAGGAAGATCCCCTGGAGGAGGGCATGCCAACCTCCAATATTCTTGCCTGGAGAATCCCATGGACAGAGGAGCTTGGTGGGCTATAGTCCATGGGGTTGTAAAGAGTCGGGCATGACTGAGTGACTAACACACAACACACAAGTACACAGTAGATTCTCAAGAAATGTTTGGATGAATACATAAATGAATGAATAAATGAATGAACACATTGAGTGTGAGAAGTGTTAACAAACTACTTTATGGAATTTTTCTAAGGTTAGAGAGCATTTCTGATTTAAATTTTTCAGGTGCCTGCAGCATCCAACGGTTTCATGTAACTTATGAACCCAACATAAATATTTGCTATTGTGACTGAAAAAAGAAATGAAGAAATACAGCTTTTTAATAATCATATTTCTTAAAGTGGTATATGAGGAGAACCCCACTGCCCTTTACACTTGTTCACTCAGGAACTAGTTTTCAAGGGACTATATAGGTATCTTCACAGCCACCATAGTTGGATGTGAGTTGGGTTAATGTTATAAAAATCAAAGTGACAATTGCACCAAGACAGCACATTATCTGGGCTTCCCTGGTGGCTCAGATGATAAAGAATCCACCTGCAGTGCAGGAGACCTGGGTTCGATTTCTGGGTTCGAAAGATCTCCTGGAGGAGGGAAAGGCTGCCCACTCCAGTATTCTGGAGAGTCCAGAGGATTCTCCGGAGAATCCTCATGGAGAGAGGAGCCTGGTGGGTTACAGTCAGTGGAGTCACAAAGAGTAGGACATGACTGAGTGACTAAGCACAGCACAGCACAGCACATCATCTATGGCTAATATTTTAACTACCCAAAATAGAAGAGAAACATACTATGGCATGTGGGCTGCTGGAAGGATATGGTACTCGGAGGCATTCTCGTGGAGGCTCTTTTTTGGTGGGAAGAGAGAGAAACATCCTTGACTTTAGGTCCCCCTTCTCTTTTTTGGTGGTAAGCATAGTGCCAGCTTCAACACGACACATCACTGCTCTGAGAAGACCACAGAAGGGACCCAAGTGGGTATTGCTGGCCACCTCTGTCTCCCGAGGAAGATGCCCGCAAGAACAGAGGATTCATTACAGTCTTGGCAAAACACCAGCTCACACCAGCTGTGTGTGGGACTGCTCAGCCTCTTGCCCAGCTAAGAGGCATAGACGTCGTCAGTCTTGCTCGGCAGGTTTTCATAAACTCTCTGCTAACCTAGAGAATTCATTCTTGGACTTCTGGGGAAACAGAGTTGTTTAATCCTGAGTTCTTAAAGGCAAACATATTTTCTTTTCAAATCTACTCCTGGAATTTATGAGCTTTGGAAAGCAACATTCACAGCAGATCTGAGGTTTCCATTTTTGGTAAAGGCCAAGTGAGTGGTGTGAGCTCCATCTATGACCTGTTATCCAAATGCACCAAATCAGGAGGTAAAACAGGGCGCTAGCGTGGGGGCAGGGTGGGAATCTGTTACTTCAGTTAGATTTACAGGGAGTCCTTGTAAACAGGGTGCTAAAAAGTGTGTTGGATTTTTTTTAACCTTTTGTGACACACAACAGAGCTGTGAAATCAGTGAATTAAATAGTTCCAGTCCCCTGGGCACACATGAGCAATAGCATAAAAATGGACAGCACCCATTATAACATTACTGCTATGGAGCAGATGGACAGCTTCGGTTTCAGTCTTTTGTCCTTACTTCAGAATGGGGCAGAACTGGGAAACGACTGTAAATTTTCTCAAAAGAGATGAATAGGAAAGCTGTTAACTTTTTTCTTATTAAAAAAAGCAGCCTGGAAAAATTCCAAATTACACATTTTGCAGCTCTTTGACTGCAATTCTTTAGCTTTTGCTGCAAAACATCTGTAGGTGGTTAAGCATTTCCCACCCTCATTCCCCAAAATGGAATATCTCATTCCTGGCAAGACGTCCAATGCCCGAGAAGACATATGTTTACCAAACCAGTTCCCTGCCATATGTGTCCCACAGTTTATCCAGAGCACGATGCATGGGAGCTGATTGGCTTAGCCTGAGAGACTCGGAGAAGGAAAACAAGCAGGAAACAGATTGAGAAAGAAGTCAAAGATGAGGAGAGGGTGAGAGAGAGGAAGAGAGAAAGGGAAAGGAAATGAGAATTACTTTTCATTTTCTTCATTCATTTTCCTTTTAAAACTTAATCTCTTCCTTTTTCAGTGAATGTTAATAAGAAAATTTCTGGTCATATTATAGTGTTTTTACTGCTACTAGGTAAACTTCCAAAATTACAGAATGTCAAAATAGCAAAGGTGTCATATAGATGAACCCTAACACTTGAGATATTTTGATATCTAGTCATCTCTGATTTTTTCTATGATATGTGATCAAATTATCAAATAGAACAAACATTAATAACCACTTGAGTTTAAATTTTAATTCTGGACTTATAAAAAGTTATAAGTTTGTCATATTTTGACAAATTCCAAGAGAGAAAACCTCAAATGCAAAATAACCTTGCTGGACCAAATAAGTAATTCTAACCATCAAAGGGGAGGATAAAAAGGTTGCAAACATGGTACTTAGATTCACTGAAATAACTCTAAATTTTAAAATAATTCCACAGAATAATAAAAATATCCTTTTAGCCAGCAAAAACAAGGCTGAAAAAGGAAAATGTATACTTTTTTTGGAAGTTTCTATTCTGCACATTAATTAAGATATTCTGACAAAAATACA
The DNA here is from genome assembly GCF_000754665.1 of Bison bison bison. Lineage (NCBI taxonomy): Eukaryota > Metazoa > Chordata > Mammalia > Artiodactyla > Bovidae > Bison > Bison bison. The sequence continues at coordinate 2,705,776 of NW_011495082.1, forward strand.
ACATATCAATGGGGCAAACTGTTGGTAGTAAATAGTGTCTAGATATTAATAAGCAAGTATGTTGATAATTCCCTAGAGCAGTTAACAGTTTTTAAAAATAATTTTACATATGAAAAATAATTTGAAGGACTCCAAAGACAAAATTCTAATGTAAATACTAGATGTAGAATTAATATTGCTAATTATTCAGTCTTCCATAGCCAAACCACATTACTTCTATGATGAAAAAAAATTTAGGAGAATTGACAGTGCTTTACCCACTACCATTTAGACTCTTCACAGGCAATGGTTTAAACTGGGGTAAAGTTGTGGAATAGCAGAAATGTGTCCCCTCAAGCACACAAATTCCCATCAAGTTTATGTATCATCTTTTAAAAAGCTTTTGCTATTCAACAAGATTTAGTGTCTTACTTTTAATCTCATATTGCAGTCGCCGAAAAAAAAGAAAAGGAAGGGAGGGAGGAAGGAAAGAAGATCTGGCACTCTCCACCACGTTGCACTTTTCTCATGGGTTCACAATATGGGACATCACTTCCACCAGTAAGTAAACAAGATTCTCAAAGAGCACTTGGGAGACATACTAACTTACAGTATTGTTAGCGGCAGAGGGTTTTAAATAAGCAAATGGTTTGTGGTTTTAATACAACATATCCTAGCAAAAGAAAAGAAAGTTAGACTAATGGCTGCTTCTATGTATTAATTCAGCAATTTTAGAGGAATTTAAAGTTGCATAACTCTTTTTCTTCTCTACTTTCACACTGCATATCAATTATTCTTATATCAGTAACAGAAATTGCCATTAGAATTATTAGTTCCTATTTTCTATGGCTATAATCGTACTTCACAAGTACTAGTTATTTATAGAGAACAACAAATGTTCTTCATGTTCTTTGGGGTCTTTCAGCAGATATTTGGAACATTATACTTAATATCACAGCCATTAATAGTATTTCATATTTGTGGGGTTTTTTTTTGCTTTGCTTTGGTTTGATTTTGTTTGTTTGCTTTTTAGTTCCTTAAAAGCAAAGTTTACATGTGTTTCAGACTAAAATGTTAAAATTTCATTACAAGAATGAAAACAGGTTCACCTGATTATAGCAAATCAATATCTTATAAGGATAAAGGAATGGTGATTAAAACCTTTGAATTTGTTTTTCAAAAGAGAAGAAAAATACATAGATTACTCAGAATGGACTATTTAGCTCTGTGGATCAAACTTAAGAATAAAAGTCTGTCCTTCAATTAACTTTTCCAACTTACATGTGATGAAAAAATTCTGATAATCAAGATAGCTTCAATTTTAAATACTTCTGCCAGACACAGAACTGTGTGCAGTTATGTCTGCATGCATCCTATGAAAAAACATGCACACCACTCTTTTGGAGGAAAGTTTCTCCTCTGTGTAGTTGTAGAAAGGTCCTAACACAAGACATTTTACATATTCCATTTTGAGTGAATGGATGGATCAACAATTGGCAGTTACCAAAAAATGATCTAGTGAGTTTCATAAACCTGGTTTAAAATAGAGGATAAAGCAACGCAGATTAGGGGGGGAAATCCGTATTCCAAGACAGCAAAAATACTGATACTGACACATTAATATAGTACAACTATTGTACAAGTTTATAAATTGTCTTACTCTAAATTTCACAGCAAAGAGTAATTAACTGGGAGAGGGGATGGAGCTAGAATGCTTGATGAAGATAAAATGTAGTTGAAATACAGATGTACAAATAAAATGATTTTGCATTAAGTCTGGATCTACAAAAATCACAGGGGAAGATTCAGGTTTGTTTCTAGTCACTCCAAATAGATCTTTCTCACTTTAATCTGTAAATTACTGCTACACTGCAGGCCTAGGCAGGAATCACTGCAGTTCCTTGTGGGGACTATCTTATTTCCATTCTCCAGATGCAGGTTTTCTCCTTTCTCTACTATTTCAAGAACTGTAAGTAAGCAGGGCTCTAAAATTCAAGTTCAGTGTGCAGAGAGTTAATTTAAATTTGATAACAAATGGCTCTGCTTTTGAAATGAATGTAGCCTGGCAACTTCAACTGGGAACCCTTCGAGGGCCTCAATTATGTATGCAGCTTCTTTGAGAAATAGTTTCACACATCTGACCCAAGGCCCACTATGTTGTTGCCATGAAATAAAACTGTACGTGGGCATTGTTTCATTTCTGTACCGTCTACTCACTGCCAGACTCCACGCCCTTCCCCCATCCTGTGCATGCATGCACACGCACGCACACACACACACACACACAAACTCCTTTATTGTCATTCTGCTTCTATTTTTCTAGTAGAGTGAATGTATCAATATAATTATCATAAGCATAATGGCCCCTGATTACTTTTTTTGTTATAAAAATATTCTGATGCTAACTGCTAAACTGTTCCAGTCAAAATCAGGAGTGGGAAACCTAAAAGATAAGCAAAGGGTTAAACCACCCACCCCATTTCATTTTTTTCAAAATGGCTGCTTTGTCTGTGTGCATACACCAATAGCAAATGTCCTTCTGTTATTGTACAGCCAATTTGATGTGTCAAGTATTCATATGCTAATAACGGTACAGTTTCTCACTTTTTCACAGATAAATGGTAAAGATTGTTACAGACAGTGAAACACAAGAATAAACAGCTTTTATTTCAGACGCGATAAATTACTTTCCATTCAAATAACATGCGACACACGCTGCTGACCATTTTGTTTCCATTCACTGTTAGTTTGCCTTCTGGGTGTGTTTTTTTAGAATAGTTTGAAAATATTTAACAGATATGGACAGAGTTGTTACTAAAGACTTGATTGCATTAATTTGCTTTGTAGTCATTTCATTACTGGAAGTTCATTTTTATGCTCAGTTATTACAGTCTGAGAAAGTTTGATGGAAAATCTGACACTGTTTTCCTAATATGGTACAATCAAGTCTTTTTAAAGCTGGGTAATGACAGTATTTGAAGAATGGATATCTTCCTTTCCAGGTTAGCAGAAATGTCATTTAGTAAATAAAATCCCTGCTAAGAATATCACCTAAAAAGAGACACTTGAATGAAATGTAAGTTGTTCTCTCAGAACAAAGTGGAATTATTTGGTTTTCTGATGCATAAATATGTCCTTTTAAAAAAAGCTGAGTAGGTTAAATATATATGATTAAAACATATATGTATTGTTAGAATGAACAATTAATGCAGAGGTGGGGATTTGAGTGTGTGTTTGTTTGGGGGGCGGGGGTGGTGAGTGATAAATAATGGTCCTTAAAGAAATATTTTAAAAAGAATGTACTCATGAACAGGCATGCATTGATGACAGAGTTGCAAATCAAAAGAAACATTTCTGATTTCTTTTCCACCAATTTAATGAAAATGAGCTTATACCCTCTTGAGTTGTAATACATTTCCAAAAATCAGAAAACTTAAGAAATAAAGCTGATGATTCTTCCAGCTACTTCTTAAATTCACTTAATTGTCCCTAGATCATTTGTCTGAACTTTATGTATGATCACTATTTAGTCTATACTGGGTCTTCTATTGTTACTTATGTTTGATTTGGTTGTATCTTTAGGTGTGAAAGCACATAAATTTAAAAAACAAACACACAGAAAAGTAGCTGGATTCACTGGTAGGCTTAAAGATCACAGATTTTAAAACTGGGTTGCACAAAAGTCTTTTTTTTCCTAATTGCTCAAACTTAAATACATGTGTGCACATACATGGATCCAGACAAAATCACATTAGAGAATTTCCAGAAGCACAACCCTTGATCACGTCAAAGTCTGCCTTGAGACATTAAGGATTCCAGAGGTAACTATGACATCAGGCCAGTGAGGCTGCAGCTCCCTAATAGTGTAATCAGCAGACTATGGTTTTACACAATTCTAGTACAAAAACTAGCCTATTAAAGGCAGTCCTATAATTCCAGGCCTTTTCTCCAAATTCCAAAATACCAGAGATGACTGTTATATCATATCAATGAAGAATAATGAAGGCAAGTGACTGATTTTATATCAAACATGGACAATCAAGGGGTTTTTCTTCTATAGGGCTATACACAGAAGCTAATAAAACTTCTTCCCCCTTCCTTCCCCTCTAATGCCATCATTAAACCTATAAATTAATAGGATCAACTTTCAATATCTATTTTAAATCTTCCCCTTTATATATGTTATTAATAACATTAGTTTGCTACAAGAAGAGTAGTTAATGGCAGATGAGAGACTAATTTTTACTTTATGGGACACCCATCAAAAAGTGACTGTAAGCTAATTTATCAAAATTGAAATAAAGTAGGACACCAGTAACTATTTCAAGAATTAATTTAAAATGTGATATATGCCACACATGCTGCATTTCTCGGATTGTGTTATTAAATGTTTCCTAACTAATTATAAAGACTAACTGGAGAAGTTTTTACCCATCCTTTCTTGTCTTCTCCCATCTTGTCTCTCTTCATCATTTTAAATACAACCAGGCCTCACTCAGAGATCGGAATCTTCTATTTTCTCCCTTTTAATTCTTGGTTTTAGTGTAATTGGCACAATGGTCACAAACACAGGAATATACGACAGGAACTTGGGGTTTCTTTTGTTGCCTATTTCGGTAGCTCCTGTCACTTTGCCCTCAAACACCATTTTCATTTACTTTGGGAGCTGCCTTTTTAAGGACAGAGGTTTGAATTACAGTGGACACATAGTTACTGGGGACTAGCACAGAATGTGTCAGCTGTATGTGATATCAGGTTTTTCACAAAACACTCCTGTATACCAACTCCAGGCAAACTGACCGGGCTCAGGGAGTGGCAGCCTACCCTCATTCACCAGGGTTTCACTCTAACGGAGGCTTCAATACAAAAAACAAGTAGAATGGAATACCAAAACGCCAAGGGGCTACCTGATGGTCAGAAGGAAACAAGGCTTTTGTGTTTTGCCTCAAAGGTGCAGGCTGTGTTGGTTTCTGCCGTACATCGACGTGAAGCAGCCACAGGTATACATAAGGCCCCTCCCTCTTAAGCCTCTCTTCTGCACCTCCCTCCCCAATCCCACCCCTCGAGGTTATCACAGAGCAATTATCCTCCAATTAAAAATAAATAAATTTTTAAACAATAAAATGTATTAAAACAGCAGCAACAACAAAAAGTACAGGTTGGAGTGTATGTTATAAAACACACTGTAATTCACACTGGCTAACTAATTTGGAAGAATTAACAGCTTTCCTTTTTAAGAAGTATGAGAATGGTGTTTTGAGGTTTCGAGTTTGCCTGTACACATCTTCTCCAATTCATTTCTATTCTCTGCCAAGAGTTTTCAGTCTGTCATTTAAAAGGAAAAGTATTATATAGACGAGCCCTATTATATAGACGAGCCCTATTATATAGGGCGAGCAAAGAAATGACGGCATGGCTAAGTGCCATAAAAAGTCACTGAGCCTCTGAGTTCCCTGAGTAAAATCATATTCCAAAGCTGAGGATGCTCTCCACGTTGAACTGCCTACATCTGTCTGTGGCTACCAGCTGAATGAAACAGTGTGACACGCTTACTTCTTCTCCTTGTAATCAAATCAACCATGAGGTGTTTCATATTTTGGCACAAATGACACTCTACAAAAACAAATTATCTATACTCATGTGCTGCAAATGTCTATTTCTTGGATCTCTGTAGATATAGCGGAGTTTCTGAGTATCGTGCCAGTGTATCATTTAGGTTATTACACATACAAAGGAAAATGGAGACTCAAGGCAACGGTCAACATAAATCATGTGGAAAATCTTACATCTGGCCTTAAATATCTATATATTTTAAGCAAGAAACTTATTTCACCTTTCTCTGAAAGTGGAGAAATAAAATCTCCACAGGTCCTATGTTACTAAAATATGATGAATTTGTAGACGTGTAATTAAAAATTTTGTCTCAACTGAACTGCAGTGTGAATTTAAGTCCAAGACTATCAGGATAAGAAAACATTGCCATTAAGGGCAAATCTACAAATATTACAGACAATGAAAAATTGAGGCATTATCTGAATAATGCAAGCTCTGAAAAGTGACTCTTGAAATATGCACTGGGCCCAGGTTATCTGGATAAGGATCTTAATTATTCACTTTTTATAGATCCAACCTGACTGTATCTGAATTCATTCACCAGTGGTTTGAGGATCGTTAAACATGGTGAACCTAACAAACAAGCATATCCCTCAAGCTCTCAGACTGGTATTTTCTGCATCCATCTTTGAAGGAGCAAAACCCCTACCAGGAGAGACTCTGTCATAGGCAGAGAGGCAAGAGTTTAGGTTTCCTATAACCTGTCTGCCATACATGAAAGCTGATAGTTTTGGCGGTTTGGGCCACAGAATGAAAGTCATGGTTTTTCTTCTGTGCAGTCACAGGAACGAGGAGTCCTGTGAGTCAACAACAAGCAGAGCTACAAAGGAGAGCAGGACTAATGAAAAGAGGGTAACGGGCCTTCTCCGCCTGCTCCCACACTGATGCGCCACCCTGGATAGCTCATTAGGGTACTCAGCAGAATAAAAGCGTCCTTTAAATAAAGCTTCCTTGTTCCAAAAGAGCGTATTCATCACCTCACGCATGTCCAAGATAGGAGCGCTTTCTCCTTGGAGTCTGAATGAAACAACCTGTAATCATTTGTATGGAGATGTTGCTAAACATATTTGTAACCTCAAAGAGGTCCTCATTCACTGGGACAGGAACAAACTCAGAAGAGATGGATTTTCCCAAGGGTACCACTTCTATTTAGTGTGTTAGTACCTTTGTAACCTATTGGACTGAGGACACTGTGGGAACAGCCTAGAGAGACTTCACCCTTTGCACAGAGACAAGGAATCTAAAGGGACAGGAGCCTTGTGGAAAAAAAAAAAAGAGAGAGAACAAAAGTGACTCATGCAGGTTTAATGGAGCAGGCACCTAACTAAACAATAATTACAGCTTCTCCACGATGTTGTCAGAGAGCCAGTCCCAGGCTGCATTTTGGAACCAAGGGTTAGCGTGTGAAAATAGAAGTCATTCTAAATAGAAGGGAAGCCCAGGAATTGGGGGTAGCGTTCATGACTGTATTACCTCTGTGGCAACACATTGCTTTGAGTTACATGAATGATATTCACATGTGTCTTGGCGATGCCGCTTTCCTCCTTTAGGTTTGAAGTTAAAAAGCTGTAGGATTAGTCTTACCTGCCAGAGAGAACAATGGGGGTGAAGTGACACAAGCCAGGAGAGCTTTCCTGAATAAGGGATGCTGTGGTCGATTTACAATGGCTTCAAAATAACAATGATTACTAGAGGTGGTGGAGGAGGAGACATCCTGCAGCCTTGCGCTGAACACTTGCAAACCTTTTAGGGTTAATCAAAATTCCTGCAGAGCTTCTCCAGTGAAAGTGAAAGGAAAGGACTTCAGTCATGAAGACTGATCTCACACAGGTGAAATCTCCAGCGAAAAAAGTACTTAAGGATAACCGTCCTATCGATTTAATTTGAGACTGAGTTTATCAACTGCTTTTGGAGGCTGGCTGCCCTAATATACAGTGATACACTGAGCAGTTCCAGTTTCTTCCTTGTTGAAGAAACTAGTAGTGAGGATGCTTGAGGAGGAGGAGAATGCAAGTATCTACTTTAGATGTCATTTTCAGATTGAAAACTTCTTATAAATATTATTGCTAAAAATAATCGTTTAGGTCAATATTGCTCAACTGGACTGATTTTTGGATGAGCTCCAAAGCCTATCTACTGGGAAAGTGAGGCCCCTTAGTAGGAAGAGTCTTCCTGTGGCCTGGATCACTTGGCTCCTGCAGGACTTACTCCTGGTCAGCCTGCTGGTCCACATTTACCTCTAGGAAGGAGAGATTTGCAACTGAGCAGATGCTTTACATTAGCAAGTGGCCAAGCTATTGGCTAGTTCTTGGCATTTAGTTATCAACATTCTTCCACCAACTTGGCACACAGTCTGGAGGCCATGTGAAATATGACAGAATGAAATATTCAGTCGTTATTTCACAATTTACATTTTACCATAACTAAAAAAGAGGCATCAGTGAAGACTCTAGATATAACTCCAGCTTTGAACTCCAGTTGAATTTTCAGTTTTCATATTAAGAAAACCATAATTATTCAATCTTCAAAATATGTTGCTGCCTGAATACTGGGAAGGCTAGAAGAATAAATTCAGTGCTGATAGATGCAATTTGTGTGCATGTATAACTTGGGTAAAAATAGACCTAACTTTAAGACATGAAAAAATGTGATATGTGTGGACATGTACAGTCACACACATACAATATATAGATATGGATACAGACTGATATATATGTATATATAGATATGATGTATATGTAAATATGCTGGTGCTGCTGGTGCTGCTAAGTCGCTCCAGTCGTGTCCGACTCTGTGCGACCCCACAGACAGCAGCCCACCAGGCCCCCCTGTCCCTGGGATTCTCCAGGCAAGAACACTAGAGTGGGTTGCCATTTCCTTCTCCAATGCATGAAAGTGAAAAGTGAAAGGAAGTCGTTCAGTCATGTCTGACCTCACGACCCCATGGACTGCAGCCTACCAGGCTCCTTCGCCCATGGGATCTTCCAGGCAAGAGTACTGGAATAGTTTGCCATTGCCTTCTCCGATATGTATATACAGATACATAGAAATAGATATGCAGATAGTAGAGATAATAGGTAATTTTTTGTTTTATGCATATTTTAAACAACTAGAGATTCTATTTCAATTATGTAAATTGTATCCAAATGTATACGCTATGATGTATAAAATAGATAACTGATGAGAACCTACTGCATAACACAGGGAACCCTACTCAATGATCTGTGCTGACCTCAATGAGGAAAGAAATCTAAAAAGCAGTGGGTATACGCATATGTATAGGTATGACCGAGTCACTTCGCTGTGCAGCAGAAACTAACAAAACATTGTAGGGCAACAATATTCTAATAAAAATGTTTAAAAATAAAATGAAGTGTGTCCAAGTATATAAAAGGAAGAAAATTAGCAACCACTGATTATTTTTACTTAACTCGTGTGAGCACTGGTGAGAAATCCTATTCTGACTAATGCCTGAACAACTAAAATTGTATTAGGTTTTAGATGCAAACATGTGTATTATGATACTAGTATTCAAATAACAATAATACTAGGATCTATAAATGTAAACTACCTGCTATTGAAGGACGTATATAATTTTTTTAAAAAATCATAATTTTAGAGGATCTTGTGACTTTGAGAACACAAATTTTTCTTGGCCCTTTCTAGCCTGATGACGAAGAAAGGTAGAATTTTTTTACTTTTATTTTTAAGAAATTCAATAGTTAGAAGATCTGTGCCTACTGTCTGATTAGTTTTTGGATGTCTGTAAAGGGAACACCCCAACTGATAGGAAGTACCTTTCTCAGTGACCCAAGAATCTACCTGGAGGAGGTACTAAGAGTAAGCCAGGAAGACTAATGGAAATGACTTTGGGAGCATGAGATGTGACTTGTGTAAAGCGGAAGGGAGACAGGAGACCATATTCTCAATTACTTTCCATCATGTAAGCACATGGCCCTGAAATCTTCACACATGACTTTCTAAAGTGGGCAAAGAGACACAACAGGATTATATCAGAAAAAAGCCACAAACCCAGAGCTCCGTCTTTAGCAGGGAAGGAGAAATCCCGATACCTTGCTAAACTGACAAACTGAAAAATTGAATGTTTCAGTTTTAGAATTATCTCAAACTGTGTTCTTATTAAAATTAATTCCAAGGTGAATGAAAGATATTTTAAATGCCTAAAACCCTAAAGTTCTCTTTGGATGTATTCACTTTTGGGGTGATTTTCCTAACCAATCATAAAGTTTTTAAGTATAAAACTGACTTTAAACCCAGATGATTAGGATAGTGGACTAGAAGAACCTGTACTTTGGAATCTATCCCTTATTACTAATATATTCAAATATAGGAAAACTATAACAAGCAAGACCTCTCCACTAAAAGAGCTTTCCTGTAGGTACCTAATTTAGAGACAGTATTGTTAACAATGTTGACATTTAAGTGGCCATAGCTAAAGCTTTGCAAAGAACATTCTATTACAATAAATGTGAAAACCTACAGCTTTTCTTGGTGTTCAACAGAATATAAGTATGTTGGTTGACAGTGTGAAGGTTGAAACGACTTTCAGAACTAGAAAGTTTACCTGTAATCTGAACAAAGTACCTCTTAGAGAAAATCCTTTGATACAGTAGGACTACAGTACAGCTTCCCTGGTGGCTCAGACAGTAAAGAATCTGTTTCCGATGCAGGAGACCGAGGTTTGATCCCTGGGTTGGGAAGTTCCCCTGGAGAAGGGCATGACAATCCACTCCAGGACTCTTGCCTGGAGAACTCCATGGACAGAAGTGCCTGGTGGGCCACAGTCCATAGGGTCACAAAGATTCTGACCTGACTGAGCAACTAACACTTTCACTTTCTTTCTTTCACAATAGCAAGAAAATTCATGGCACACAGGTCTACTTCCCTGAACTCTGGACCTGGGACCAGGGTTAGTTATACATGACCACATTTTCTTCTTCACAGAACTAGCCTACTTTCAAGACTCTAGCCTTCCTCTGCTACAAGAATATTCTAATTGGATGCCCCATCAGATGAAACACAATGTTTCTATACCTGAGTGGACCATATCATCCACAAGTCCCTCCCTTCACCCCCCCAAAAAAATCCCAAACTCTTTCCATTTCCAGTTGGATCAGCTGACAAGTACAATATGTTTTTAATTTTTTGTAATAACTCACTTCCTAACCTTTTATCCATGCCTGTCATTAGACTCAAGTCATACCCAAACTGTCGATACTCTTCCAAGAAGTTTTTCTGTTTCTCTCCACTCTATTTAGCTTGACTTCATTGACAAGCTAATCCCCCAGAACTTTACTTTTTAGTTGGCATCTCTTTTGCTAAAAACTCTCCATGTCTGTTCACTCCCTCCTAAGCCTGGGAAATAATGACTCCCACAAGCAACTGATTTCCTATTTCTTCTCATGACCAATGCCTGAGTGTCTGAAAATGCCTGGTCATCCCAGCTCTCTTTTTTACACAGGCTACCACTCTCTCCTTTCCCATCCTCTTTGCCTCCAGTATCTCACTCAGGTACCAATTCCTCCATGAATGTTTCAGTGACATCATCAGTCTTGTCTGCCTTCTACCTTACTTAGTACCTAAGCTTCATCAGGGCAGATCCTGCAATTCAGAGATTACCTGTGGGGCTTCAGCCACAGGAATTCATCAATGTTTCTAATTTGTTCATTTTAATTACAGGAAAACATTTTACACTATCATGATTTCAAAAAGCTGCAAAACCCTAAAAAGTCATGTATTGGAATTTTACTGATTAAATCACATATTTAACAGAGAGTAGGGCTGAGTGCGGAGAAGGCAATGGCACCCCACTCCTGTACTCTTGCCTGGAAAATCCTATGGATGGAGGAGCCTAGTAGACTGCAGTCCATGGGGTCGCTAAGATTCGGACACAACTGAGCGACTTCACTTTCACTTTTCACTTTCATGCTATGGAGAAGAAAATGACAACCCACTCCAGTGTTCTTGCCTGGAGAGTCCCAGGGATGGGGGAGCCTGGTGGGCTGCCATCTATGGGGTCACACAGAGTCAGACACAACTAAAGTGACTTAGCAGCAGCAGGGCTGAGTGATTAAAGGAAGCTTTATAACAAATCGTTTTAAAAATGAAAATAAAATTGTAATATTAATAATCATTAGCAGATAGGTTTTGGTTTGCTAGAAACTTAAATATTCACAAATAAATTTTTAAAAATCCTGGGTCATGGGAATTCTCTGGTGGTACAGTGATTAGGACTCCACACTCTCACTGCTGAGGGCCCAGGTTCAATCCCTGATTGGGGGACTGAGATCCCACAAGCCATGGGGCACAGCCAAAAAAAAAAAAAACTGGGTCATGATTTATAATATTCAACAACTTCATGATTTGATTAAGTTTGGGAGATAAGCAAATAACTTCTATGATAAATTACTATTCAGAAAGAAATTATAATATTTTAAATTATCTTTTAATTTTCACTATTTTAATGATATTAATATATTTAGTAATTTTAATGACATTTTAATGACAACAAAAATTAACACTTGTATTAATGTTGTTAATATTGTTAATTAATGTTGTTGCTGAGTGTTAACTCAGCAGATTTTTTAAAAATTTACTTACAAACACATTAAGTTGGACTTCATAACATTTTAAGATAAGTAATGAATAGGGTTCCTATTTTAAAGATGAAAAAACTAAGGTTGAAGAACCACATATATTCATAAATTCATTTGATTCTCAACACTGAAGGATGGTTGTTTCTGTTTTTTGTGTTAGAGAAGAAACAATTGAAGTAGTGAGAGATTAAGTAACATATCAATAGTCATAAGGTTGATAAAGACCATATTTGGTATTGATAAATCCCAGTCTGTCCAACTCCCAAGTCTCTGTCTTTCTATACCTCTTTCAACACATGTCATGATATAGCACAAAGAGCACATACCATGACTTGGAATAAAAATATTTTTTACTGACTGTCTACTTGATATATCAGGGCCTCCCTGACGGCTCAGCAGGTAAAGAATCTGCCTACAATGTGGGAGACACAGGGGATGCAGTTTCAATTCCTGGGTCGGGAAGATCCCCTGGAGGAGGGCGTGGCAACCCTCTCCAGTATTCTCGCCTGGGGAATCCCATGGACAGAGAAGCCTGGCGGGCTACAGTCCCTGCGGCCACAAGAGTCAGACAGGACTGAGCACACGTCCATGTGCACAAACACACATACACACACACACTTAATATATCAGACTGTCGTTTATCTTAACCATAATCATTTAAAATAGTTTTATTTAGAAGACTTGACACGATGTGTATAAGGCATTACATTAGTCAGATCAGATCAGATCAGTCGCTCTGGGGATAAAAGTTTGAAAATACAGATGACAAAACAGTTTGAGTAATAAAATGTCCATGCTATTACTAAGTAGGAGATAGGATTTGAAACCATGTCAATAAGAATCCAAAGAATAATTCATACAAAATCCTCCTAGATCCAGTTTTTGTCAAAAGAAAATACGAAATTCACATCTATTTCATAACTTTGCTAAAATTTTGTCATAAATCTAATTTTCATGATTTTTTGAGACAATTATAAATTATGAGCCTATAAAGCATGATTACCCATTAAATACTGTGTTGAGAAAGTAATAACTAGATTCTCTTCTCTCCTTTGACTCTTCCAGGACTACTCACGTAGTCTAGTGTTAAAAATAATTCTTTGTTGGTGAAACTTCTTTGCATGCAACTTCAATTAGGTTATCACCCAAAATTATAGTGGTTTAACCACACTGGATTTTATATTACTATATTACATATATAAAGGAATATCATTCTGTATGCAAAATCTTCATATTACAAAACACAGTATGTAAAGGGGAAAAATCATTCTTTCTGAACTTTGCCAACTTTCTTGGCACACAGTTTAAATATGAGCAGGTCAAATCATGTTAGAGTGCCTCTGTCTCCAGTAAAAAAAAAAAAATATATATATATATATATATATTTTAAGTTTTTATAAAGTGATTTTCACGTTTAGAGTGTTGTTTAAAATTTTAATTTATTCATTTGACTGCACCAGGTCTTAGTTGTGGCATGTAAGATTTAGTTCCCTGACCAGGGATTGAACACAGGCCCCCTGCATTGGGAGCACAGAGTCTTACACGGGACCACCCGGGAAGTCCCTTTCTCTAGTAAAATGTATTTTATAGTAGCAATCTCGATGGTGAGATCACACTATGTGCATATCTCTTAAATAACCAGAAAATAGTTGTGTTTGTGTAAAAATAATACAAATCAGAGGAAAACAAGCTTGGATTGTAATTCTGATTATATAAAAAAAACTTGCTGTATGATTGTAAGCAAGAAAACTCTCTGAGCCGGTTTCCTTTTTTTAAAAAATAAGATACAGGTGGCATTAAGTTCTACCCATGTGAAAAGGCAGGGTATCACCTTAAAAATAAACTTTAATGCTAAGAAATCCACCATGTTTTAAGAAAGAGCAGCATATACCAACATAGCAATTTGGTTTACGTTAATCTTCCAGTAAGTGAGACACAGCTGGACAGCTAAAGATTGGGAGGAGGCCAAGACAGGAAATGCTCTTTCCAGTTCTTTCTGCATTATATTAAGTGACCATGGGCAGGTTATTTAAATTCTCTCTGTCTGGGTGTGTCCTTCTGTGGTACCAGGGAGCTGTCAGAATGTCTTCTTATTTTTCAAATTCTCACAAACTTAGAAAAATGAAGTCCCTTGAAAACTCCAAATATCCTTATTAGTAATTTTACAACAATTAAAATCAGGTAATGTAAGAATTTTTTTTTAACTATTCACAGGCCAGGCAGCTTTAGACTAAAATAAATCAATTCAACCGAGAGAGAAATTTAAACAATCAAATTGGCTATTTCATATTGTATAGACCTCTTGACATGATTCATTTACTGATCTGTATGGAGGGTGTGCATTTCTTTATTTCCTTCTTCCCCCTTAAAGCCCAGCCCTCCCAGGGATGCCTGTGGTACTCTGCCCTCAGTCTCAACCATTTCTGTGCACATTGACCTGACTTACCGCTGCCAGCATCCCTCCACCTGAGGGCTTTCCTGAGCAGCGAGGCCTGTTCCTCCATGGCTGTTAACAGACTGGGAATGCCCAAGGACTAACGGCTCTACTGAGTAGCCCTCCTCCAAGGCAGAGCAAACACCTGAGCCCTGTCTCAGATTAGTGAGCTCTGTGCGTTCCCCAGCTTCTCTAGTGGATTGAGTTCTGGCTGCCCACACCCTTCACTGAATATCTTTCCTGTTTTGTGCCACCCTTCCACTTCCCTCGAGTGCTTTCTGGGATCACCTACTAAATAAACTATTTAGAAACAAATCTGTTTCAGGATCTATGTCTAAGAAAACCCAAACTATGCACCGTCATATAGAAGAGCCCAATGTGATATGTTAGGGGTTAATTTCTGTCTCTCACTCTGCCCCCCAAATATGTTGAAGTCCTAATCCACAGTACCTAGGAACGCAATCATCTTGATGTCTGAATCCCCAGTACTTCAGAATGTGACCTTATTTGGAAATAAGGATGTTGTTGATGTAATTAGTTAAGATGAGATCATTAAGGTGGGCTGTAATACAATATGCCTTGTATCCCTAGAAGAAGAGACACAGAGGGAGAGACACATAGGAAGGCGGCCATGTGATGATAGAGGCAAAGACTGGGGTGCAGCATCTACAAGTCAAGGCATGCCAAGGATGGATATCCACCAGCAGCTGGAAAAAGCAAGGAAGGATTCTACCTAGAACCTCAGAGGGAGCCTGGCTTTGCTGATATCTTGATTTATGACATCTAGCCTCCAAAATAGGAGAACAAATTTCTGTTCTTTAAGCCACCCAGTTAGGTGCTTTGTTATGGAAGCCCCAGGAAACTAACACAGGCTACAATGACTCTCCCTGGTTTTTTCCAGAGACCATCTTAACTGCATGTTTTCTCACTTAGGCCCCCCGCTCACCACTCTGGCACTCTAAGTCCCTCCCTTTATACTTTGACTTTAATGACTACTTCTGTTTCTCCCTTAGTTTGGTCACATACTCATTCCTATTCTCTGATTCACTGACCTTCATCTGCCCCTGGATTCTGAGCTCTGCAGAATCTTTTGAATTAGCACAGTGATTATCAAATTTTGACACAGATCAGAATCTTTTTGCATACCAGTTAAAACACAGATTGTTGGGCTCTCACCCCAGAGTTTCTGATTCAGTAGTCTACACAGGGTTGATAATTTATAATTCTAGCAAATTCAAGTTCCCAGATGCTGCTAATGTGGGACCACTCGTTGAAAATCTGATTCCTAGGTTTCAAAATTTGTCAAAATTTCCCATTTTAAATCACCTTCTGTGGCTTGTTGCCACTCCAAAAGACTGATAACTTCCCTACCCCCATTTTCAAATATCAGAAGAGGATGAGTCCCATTCAGAAAGATGAAAATCTCCAGGCTTTCTGGTGCCAGAGGTCACCAGGAGCTCCTGGATAAGACTCACTGCTGATACACATTTTATATGCGAATGCCAGACTCATTATTTCTAAAGCACAAGCATGGTTGGACAGCTTCTCTGCTTATTTTTTTTTTTTTCAGGTTGAAATTTAAACTCCTTAGCATGATACAAAAGATCTAAACAGTCAATCCTCAAGGAAATCAATCCTGAATATTCATTGGAAGGGCTGATGCTGAAGCTGAAACCCCAATACTTTGGCTACCTGATGCGAAGAACTGACTCATTGAAAAGACCCTAATGCTGAGAAAGATTGAAGGCGGAAGGAGAAGGGGATGATAGAGGATCAGATGTTTGGATGGCATCACTGACTAGATGGACATGAGTTTGAGCAAGCTCCAGGAGTTGGTGATGGACAGGGAAGCCTCGCATGCTGCAGTCCATGGGGTCGCAAAAAGTTGGACAAGACTGAGCAACTGAACTGAACTGATCTCAGACTTATCTAATCCTCCAGCCTCATCTCCCTTTTTTTGACCCATGGTGGGAGTAGGGTAGACACGGGGAAACAACACTTATTGCACACTCACTATAGACTGGTGGTGTACTAGTTGCATTATACGAGTTGCCTCATTCACCCAAACCTACAAGGAAGGAATTATTAATTTCCATTTTACAGATGAAGAATTAAGGCATCATCAGCTAGTAACTGACTAAACACAATTACTCTGCCTCTGACTATCCAAGCTGTGATCCAGATCCAAGTCTATGTGATTTCTAAACCTTCTCAAATCTGTGCTCTGCTTATTTGGGGTGACCAAATATCCTAGTTTATCTGGGGCAGTGCTTGCTTGCTCCTGTTATCCCAGATTAATTATGAAAAACACTTCCTTTCACTTGCAAAAGTATCAACCTGGTCTTGATGGTCTTGATGGTATAAACTACAGTATAGCCCCCTCTTCCTGCTCTCTAAATCCGCCATGTTATCAGCTGTTTCTGGAATGCACCATACTCATTCAGGATTCCATTTCTTCCTGTGTGCTGTTCTTTCTGCCTTAAATGTCCTTTACTTCCCTTGTTTCCTGGGAAAATTACGTCCAATTTTGGGGACTCTGCTCTGCTTCATTGTCTCTGGGAATCTCCCCAGTCCTCTAGCTACAGACAATGGGTTTGATACACTCCTCTGAATTCCTCACACCCCATGTTTACTGTTATTCTATTCTGATCTTTCGAGTACTTGGAAATCCTCTCTACCAGCTTGGGAGTTCTTTAATATTTGGACTGTGCCTTAATTACCTCTGTGTATCCATAGCACCTATAATTCTGCATGGCCCAGAGTGGATATTTATTAAATATTTGCTGAGTGATTGAATAAGTGAAATAATAAAGTCAGGAAGATCTAGCTATCTGCAGAAATTATTATAAAATGTAGAAGCAGGCTCTTGCTAAAAGGCTTACACCAGCTCTGCTTCGCTTTACCTGAAGGCTGGCTGAGTTCTGAGTGATTATTCAGAGGGGCTCTGACCAGCATCAGCATGCAGGCATTTTACTTGATGAAGTGGTCCTTCTGTTTGGGGCCTGAAATATTCTCAGTTCTCTGGGCTGTACCCCATCGCTGTCATGTGCCTTGTGCTCCATTTAAATATTTTCCTGTCCTCTCTTACTCTGTGGTTAGGAGTCAGACTATATGGGTTGGAATCTTTACTCCACCATTTCCTAGTGGGTGACCATTTGAAAACCTCTGAAGTTTCCTAGGCCTCGGGTTCTTCATCTAAAAAGAGGTAAAATTAACAGTAGCTAGCTGAGAGGATTTTTATAACAATTAAATAAGTAAGTGGTTAACATAGTTGCTGGAACATAGTAAGAACCACTAAATGTTAGTTCTTGTTTTTAGTAATAGCATAATTATGCCTCCTCTTTGCTATGCTTTCATATCAGACCAGAAACCTTGTTTTCTATAGTGGTCTATTTTTCCATCTCTGTCCTTCAGGACTTATATTAATTTTAGTTGTCTCAATATATGTTGCATTCCCTAGATAAGCCCTACAAACTGTAAATCACCATAGGTATCCCACCACCCCTCTGGGCTCCTAGTCCTTCCTTGCCTGATGCTAGCACTGTTCCCTAGAAGCTTTTTAAAATAAACCTCTGTGCAACTGACTCACCAGATTAAATGACTGTCCTTGTGTGTTTCTGCTAGTTGGCGGAGGGATTAAAGCAATAGCACTAGGGACATAGAAGCCCAGAGTGATGAAGAGGAGGAGAAAGTGAGAAGTGAAGCAATACGAAAATGTGGAGTAATGCAAGTCATCATGATGATGATCACCACTTCATTCTGAGCTCCAAAGATGCATGGTTCGCTGGACAGGCCTGTTTACTCAGCACGAAGGACTTTTTCCTAAGAGGCTGCAAGGAGAAGCTCACTTTGTCCCCTCCATGGAGGGAAGAAAGGAGACTAGATTCACCTGCCCATCCCTCCCAGCTCTCGTTTCCTGTCACGATTCACAAGGAGACATCTTCCAACGTGCATTACCAGGGGCCTTAGTAACCACTCCAAAAGCCAGGGAAGATGACTTGGTGTGAGTGGGTGCCACCAACAGAAAGGAGGAGGAAGGTCATCCATGCAACCTGAGAAGATGCAAGAGAATTGTGTCCACTACCCTGACTCTCTAGTTGCCTGTCTAAAAGACTGGACTGATAACTCGCTGCGTCAAAACTCATGATCAGTAGGCTATTCTCTAGAATTCTCCAGTCATCTGGTCTAACCAGACAAATTACTCCTCTGTCCATGGTTTTCTCCAGGCAAGAATGTTGGAGTGGGTAGCCAATCCCTTCTCCAAGGGATCTTCCTGACATGGGGATCAAATCTGGGTCTCCTGCATTGTGGGCAGATTCTTTACCATCTGAGCCATCATAGAAGACCAGTATTCTCCATTCTTCCAGTCTAACTAGATTAATTACATGCTTGTTAAGAATCTGTTATGTCTATTCCTAAATTTTCCTGCTGTTTGCACTTGTTATTATAATCACAATTTAGTTAAATATCACATAAGATGATAAAATATGAATGTAAAAAAGAATGAGAAGTATTTGTATGTAAACTAAGGAGAGTGTTTTGGGAAGACTTAATAAATGTATGTCTTTATAAAAAGTGCTGTCAGAGTAGGTATATTAAGGGAGACAACTGTAAAATATTTGTAAGAAGCCAACGTAAAAAGCCAGAAGAACCTGTACTCAGATTGTATCACCCGTAACTTTACATTCTTGCTCCAAGGAAAATCATATATAAAGCATCCTATGTGGTACCTCACAGAAGACAATATGGAACTCCAGTCGGCAAATTCATAATCAAAGAAAAGCCCTTGGCTAATAACAACTAAGATACAGGTTATTTTATATATATCTACTTATTATCAATTTAAAACAATTTTTAGAGTTATATATACCTTATGTTTTAAGATTCTTTACCAGCATTGTTTATTTCCCAACTCAGATAGGTCTTGGTTATGCTGTGATAACAAACAATCCCCAAGCCTCAGTGAATAATACAACAAATGTTATTTCTTGTTCTCTCTAAGACTTCGGCTCCCGGAAGCCTGTTCTCCATGGATGACCAGCCAAAGCATTTACCATATGAGGCATGTGCCCTTCTAGGAAAACATGAAAGAGGAAGAGGAAACATGAGAAATCCTAAACAGGCTCCTTGATGCCACCTCTAAGTGGTACTCTTCACTGCTCCATCTTAGCCAAAGAAAGCCACACGGCTGCACCTATATGCAAGGAGGTGGGGAAGGCTAGTCTTCCCAAGTGCCAGAAGGTGAGGAGAGTTGGAAATGTTGGAGAGGAGCAGTGATGTTCACCACACCAACCTACCGCTGTCCCTAGCGTACAGAATAGGAGAACACCTGCTCGATTAAGTGAAGGAGTTTGAGGCAGAGAAATACACCAGTTCTCCCTTAAATAATGGAAATAAACAGTTAATTAGATAGATTGATTAGTGACTGTATTTGATAGATTAGTGATATTTTCAAAACTATTCTTTATTTCTGAGAGATCGTAACCAAATAAAGCAATTCCAGCGAAGACTTTTAAATAATAGTTCAGTCAAGAACCTCCAAAAGTTTAATTCAGCCCACATAATTTATGTCATCAAAATATAAAATATATTCTCCTAATCATGCATTCTACTTTTATAGAATACTGATGCATTAACCCCTTCTACTAAAAAATCCATTTATTAGCAATTGACTACCAATATGATAGTCTTTAAGTGACTGCTATTCAGAAAGTTCAACCAGAAAATATTTTGTATTTGAAAAATGACTCTAAAAACTATCCAATAATATTCTTTGACATTTTTCTCTTCTTCTCCTGGTTCTACTCCACCCCACCTTCTTTACTAACTCCAGTTTTCAATGTCTATTGTTAACTTAAACTTTTTTAAACAAAATCATTTTTGAACTCCAAAAGCGGTGCCTATTTAATCTACTTTATATTTCATTTATATTTGTATTTCAATTTTTATGCTGCTCTCTTCTAGCTTTTGTTTATTGCTTATAAACTAGTTTCGTCAAACAAAATATTTATTGAATATGTGTCATATCTCAGCTTGTGTCCATACATGTTCTACAAATGAGTAGAATTTTTGTGTGCATTTATTCACCTGTCTACTCAATACACCCTATCCCAGGCCCAATTTTGTTGACTTAAGCCTGCTTACAATAAACAACAGCTCCAGTCCAACAACTGGGTCACTAGGGAAAGAGAAGGGGATATCTTTTCTTGGCCATTATACTCTCCATATAGGGATTTCCCCAATGGCTCAGCAGGCGAAGAATCCGCCTCCAATGCAGGAGACATAGGAGATGCTGGCAACCCACTCCAGTGTTCTCGTCTGGAAAATCCCAAGGACAGAGGAACCTGGCAGGCTATAATCCAGAGTCACAAAGAATTGGACATGACTGTGCACATATTGTCAGTATAATGACTTACTTTCCTAATGAATGGCTTCTTCATTAGAAGTAACTACTTTCAAATACCTATAACACCTCCAAAAGTTTTTTGTCTTTAGAAAAGGTGAGACATTCTGCTTTTTATTTTATTTTCTATATTTCCATGACTAATTGGTATACTTTTCAATCTGCCTATGATATGTACTGAATCATTAGTGAGAAGTTATATAACAAACTATTATGGTATAAAAATGTCAAGCTGGGGAGGTGTCAAGGTGAGGTCTGTTTAGAGAAGGAAAGCTGGATCAACCTCCTTTCCTTCCCCTTTAGTCTAAGCAGCAGCCAAGTGTGGTATGAGGTTTGGGTGGAAGGGGAGGGAGGAGGTGTGGTTAGAAAGTACTTCCTGGTGATTCTGATAGGCTCCTCCCACTTCACACACACACCCCTGCACAGAGTCCCAGCTAAGGACCTGTGGACTGGAGGGAAAATCACAGCACTTGGGGAGAACTCTGCTCTACTGCTTACTAGGTCTACCATGGCCTGCAGCAATTACCTAACTCTCAGCCTCAAGTTTCCTCATCTGATACATCATTTATCTCCTAGTGTTATTCTGAACGTGAAATAAGATAATAATCATAAAGAGTCTTAATATTGTGTATACTCACAGACTGGTTTGAAACATCATATTGAAGTCAGTGTAACATGTTATCAATATCTTGGAAAATAATAATCAGCAATTAAATTCAATACTTAAAATAAGAAAAAATGCATACTGTGTGTTTAGAATTTAGACATCTAAGTCTACTACTTAATTTCCATTAGGTTGAATTTTTATTATCTTTTGTGCTAATGTTTCTCAAAATTATAAAAAAGTCATTTATAAACTGGGTGTCACTACCCACTGGTGAGCAATGAAATAAATGAGTGGCTTGTAACTAGCATTTTTTAATGAAATAAATAGATGGGATAGAATAGAAGCAATCAGAACACATGGTTTCTTAACAAGAATAGTGTAACTTTGCAATAAATGCATAATGATGTAAATTCTATTTCATACTAAGTACTTTTTTTTAAGTTTGTAAAATTCTCTTCCAGAACAAACCCAAGCGAAATCTGGTATATTTTTCTACTATCAAATATATCTGATTTTATCTCATCATCTTCTTAATTAAGAATAATAAAATATAAAATGTTTTTGCTATCATTCAAGCCAAGTTTTTCTTTAGTAACTCCTGTATCATTATGTATCCTTTAGAATGTTTCTTATGCACCTGGTAGCTCACATAAAGTGAGTCTACGTGACAGAGAATAAGAAGTGATGTGCACACACCCCAAGTGTCTGCTGACCCACTGAGCAAATGGTGAATCCAATTAGAGGTACACCCTTCAACGGAGGGACCTGCCCATGTAAACGCCTTTTAAATGTTTCCATCTCACATCAAGGACAGAATATAGCACCAAAGGAAAGAAGACAGCTGTCACAAAGACCAGAGGCAGTGGGAAGGTGGGGAGCAGGGTGTGGGGAGATGGGAGGGAGGTTCAAAAGCGAGGGGATATATGTATACCCATGACTGATTCATGTTGAGGTTTGACAGAAAACAAAATTCTGTAAAGAAATTATCCTTCAATTAAAAAA